>NW_028297115.1:4530889-4575039 GCF_055798465.1 Pogonomyrmex barbatus | reverse complement strand
CTTTACTTTTGAACGCGGCCCTTCGCGCACGCATTTTTTGTTAAAAACTCGGGTTTGTATCTGAGTTGTGCTAGCCTAGCACAAGTTGGCACAACCGTCGATTTCGTCAGCACAACGATATGAAGGGTACTTTACTCTTGATCGCGGCCCTTCGCGCACGCATTTTTTGTTAAAAACTCGGGTTTGTAATTATTGGATATTCATAATACTGCATATCTGAGTTGTGCTAGCCTAGCACAACTCAGATATGCAGTATTATGAATATCCAATAATTACAAACCCGAGTTTTTAACAAAAAATGCGTGCGCGAAGGGCAGCGATCAAGAGTAAAGTACCCTTCATATCGTTGTGCTGACGAAATCGACGGTTGTGCCAACTTGTGCTAGGCTAGCACAACTCAGATATGTAGTATTATGAATATCCAATAATTACAAATCCGAGTTTTTAACAAAAAATGCGTGCGCGAAGGGCCCCGTTCAAGAGTAAAGTGCCCTTTATATCATTGTGCTGACGAAACCGACGGTTGTGCCAACTTGTGCTAGGCTAGCACAACTCAGATATGCAGTATTATGAACATCCAATAATTACAAATCCGAATTTTTAACAAAAAATGCGTGCGCGAAGGGCCGCGTTCAAGAGTAAAGTACCCTTTATATCGTTGTGCTGACGAAAGTTATGGTTGTGCCAACTTGTGCTAGGCTAGCACAAGTTGGCACAACCATAACTTTCGTCAGCACAACGATATAAAGGGCACTTTACTCTTGAACGCGGTTCTTCGCGCACGCATTTTTTGTTAAAAATTCGGATTTGTAGTTATTGGATGTTCATAATACTGCATATCTGAGTTGTGCTAGCCTAGCACAAGTTGGCACAACCGTCGATTTCGTCAGCACAACGATATAAAGGGTACTTTACTCTTGATCGCGGCCCTTCGCGCATTTTTTGTTAAAAACTCGGATTTGTAATTATTGGATATTCATAATACTGCATATCTGAGTTGTGCTAGCCTAGCACAAGTTGGCACAACCGTCGATTTCGTCAGCACAACGATATGAAGGGTACTTTACTCTTGATCGCGGCCCTTCGCGCACGCATTTTTTGTTAAAAACTCGGGTTTGTATCTGAGTTGTGCTAGCCTAGCACAAGTTGGCACAACCGTCGATTTCGTCAGCACAACGATATGAAGGGTACTTTACTCTTGATCGCGGCCCTTCGCGCACGCATTTTTTGTTAAAAACTCGGGTTTGTAATTATTGGATATTCATAATACTGCATATCTGAGTTGTGCTAGCCTAGCACAACTCAGATATGCAGTATTATGAATATCCAATAATTACAAACCCGAGTTTTTAACAAAAAATGCGTGCGCGAAGGGCAGCGATCAAGAGTAAAGTACCCTTCATATCGTTGTGCTGACGAAATCGACGGTTGTGCCAACTTGTGCTAGGCTAGCACAACTCAGATATGCAGTATTATGAACATCCAATAACTACAAACCCGAGTTTTTAACAAAAAATGCGTGCGCGAAGGGCCGCGTTCAAGAGTAAAGTGCCCTTTATATCGTTGTGCTGACGAAACCGACAGTTGTGCCAACTTGTGCTAGGCTAGCACAACTCAGATATGCAGTATTATGAACATCCAATAACTACAAATCCGAATTTTTAACAAAAAATGCGTGCGCGAAGGGTCGCGCTCAAGAGTAAAGTGTCCTTCATATCGTTCTGCTGACGAAACCGACGATTATGCCGATTTGTGCTAAGCGAATATATATTAGATATGCATTTGCATACTCTTTAGATGACTGATATAAGAATAAATGTCATTTATATATTTTTTTTCCCAAATCTATTTTTTATCATAACTTCTATTGTTATTATTTTTTAAAGATAATATTTTGGCACAATGTTAGCACAACCTAGCACAATCGAGAAAATTAAAAAAATCGCAAAGTGGGGGGCTAGCCTAAAATGTCGTTTTTTTTCATTTTTTATGACATTTTTCACATTACGGTTTTAAAATTCGAGCACAATGTAGCACAAACCTAGCACAATTCAGCACAACTCTCAAAATAAGTTATTTCTAAAAGTGGGGGGCTAACTTCTAATAGGTACATGGCTCACTGACGTGTCAGTCTAAAGAACGACACTGATTAGCTTTACTCAGTAATTATTGCTTTATAAAAGCATTATAAAAGAAATAATTCAGGACTTACTTTTTTATAAGGAATAACACTATATAATTAATAGATGCTATTTATTATACCCTATATATTCACTTTTAATTGCAAGTAATTTATGTATCATAGGAAATTTTAAAAAATGTATCTAAAATCCCAAAAAAATAAATGCGACTTTAACTTTTATTTGAAACATTGAATATTTTCATTTGAACTTGTTATTAATAAAATTGGCATTAAAATCACATGCTGTCTTAATAGACACATTTTAAAATAAAGTCTAAATTTAAGAATGTATTAAAACATTAATCTTTCAATCAAATTATTTTGCTTATTAAGACAAATATATAAAAACATTAACCGTTGAACGTAATAAATGAAAAATGATCACTAATATTTAAAAATATACATATCACATAATTCCTAAATCATATAATGTTATAAATAATCAACAGGAAAAATTTCAAATATTTTCTTAAGTAAAAGCATTGTGCTGAAATTATCAAAATTTTGCATTATCAATAATCTATAGAAATTATATCATATCCTAACCATTTTGTCGAATCTCCTGGACCACAGTATCTGCACTCTTAGTATTACTTCCATCTCCATGTCTGCTGCTTCCTAAATCATTTACAATTACGCTAGCACCTCTAGATGCAAACAGCAATGCATAAGCACGCCCCAATCCTGAAATATTAATTGCATATTGTCTTGTTCTAATGGAATACACATATGTTGATATTTAATCAAAATAAATTCTTGCTTATTATTTTTATAGAAAAAAAAAACCTGCCAAAAAGAATTTATACTATTTACTTGCATTTTCATAAGTAATTTCTTGATGTAAGATTTTGTTTCTACATATTTAAAAAATTTACATTAAATCCTTCGTCATCAGTCTATAAATCATTCAATAAAAAAAAAGTAATAATTGTAAAATAATCGAAAATTAATGAAACGATATAATAATAAATAACAATAATATACAATCAGGTGATCTATATTATCAGATGATTTAATTTCATCTCGCATATGGTAACAAAATTAGAGAAGCATTGTTATATATGTAAAAATGAATATAAAAAAAGACGAATACCTGCACCCGCTCCCGTTACTACGACCACTCGGCCGTCGAAGCGTAATTCCTGCATTTCTTGATAAACACAAACGAAAGATATTCACTCACTAAAACACCACTGTCGAATGTTGGATCGTTTCATAAATCGTGAGTATATAATCTTCTATCAACTTTCACGCTTGTCACTGTCTGTCTCTATATATAAGTGAGAAAAATAATACAGCTTGTAATGATACAGCAAAATTATAAAATCGCTTACGTTTAAAGTCCACCGTAATCTTCTCAATATGATACGCACATATGCATGCGCCTGGTACTGCGTACTCTTTGAGTATATAGACATGGAGGGGGAATATTGACACTAAAAGTGTGTCCAAAGTATGTGCGAGAGAGAAAGATATACGAGTGATACTCGTCCTTTCTGCGCATGCGTTGAAATTAACAGATACTATAGGCAAGCAATATACATATAGTGTGATATGAAGAACAATAGGTGACAAGAACTGTCATAAATGATATTATATAGAGATGTAATAGTGAAATGTATTAAATAAATATTAATATATATTATAACACATTGTCACTGTCTGTCTCTATATATAAGTGAGAAAAATAATACTTGTAATGATACAGCAAAATTATAAAATCGCTTACGTTTAAAGTCCACCGTAATCTTCTCAATACGATACGCACATATGCATGCGCCTGGTACTGCGTACTCTTTGAGTATATATTATAACACATTATAACACAAGAAAATAATTTTTATTGATGTTTAAAATGAATCAATTTTGTAAACTTACGTCTAATATAATCTTTGTGTATTGAATCGGTAACGCACTTAACCTCATGGAATAAATACGCAAATTAACGTAAATTACAATTATGCTTTTAATAAATTGCGTTTTATGGTTGTCAAACACATCTTGCAAAATGTGTTCTGTCATTGCACTGTCATTAAACACTGAATGACAAATATCGTTAAACACTTTCATAGTCACAATTGTCTCAATATTTTTTCTAGTGCGAATTATATTATAATTTGATCGAATAACTGCTTTGGAGCATTGTGTTATTTTTATGACATCATCCGAAAGAAAAATTAAATTATCTTTGTTTTTGACAGTAATTAAAATTGAATCAGTCGATTTTGCAGTGACAAAAGTTGCACAAATGTGATAAACATGTCCTAATAACTTTCTTACAATAAATCCACCGCTATATTTAAGTACGTCGTCGACATATGGACATATATCACTCGTATATCTTTCTCTCTCGTACACACTTTCGGCACAATATATACAGTAGTGCAACTCTCCCGATTTTAACGTGTACAAAATTGAATTGCACATGCGCGAGCTAAGTAGATAACCAACATAATTTATTTTCTGTCACATTTCTTCTTGAGTTTTTCTATAACGTTCTCTATCATTTAAATCCAATATACTAGCGGGAACAAATGTCTGACATATAAAGTGAAATTATAAAGAGTTTATTCTGTTAGTGTCGGTCCACAATAAGTATTTAATCTTTAAGTCGTAAGAAATTGATCAATCATAGTCGATTATTCTTTTCATATTCGATTATAATTGGTCAATTTCTTACTTCTTAAAGCTTAAATCACCTATTGTGGACCGACACTAAGGCGTGTTAAAGAAAATAAATAGGAGTGTTTAGTATTGAGTGAATATTGAATATTGATTAATAAATAGTTCAGTTTGATTAATGAGAGAAAATAAAACTAAGAACGAAGAGTTATTTTCTCTTTAGAGAATAGTTAATCTGTATAAAGAGTTATACAGATTAATTCTCCATTTTTTTTATTATTAGATTTTTTTATTATAAATTTAAAATATTCAAAATTTAAAAAAACATCATTTCCTTTAAAGATTATTATTTGTTATTCTGAAAATTATTATTTATTATTATTTCTTATTCTAAAAGTAAATGGACATTATATTTAACATAATTGTAATATGTAATTGCATATATGTATTAGGTGTACAAAAAAGTTCTGAGCTTTTTTTTGTAAAATTCAATCTTTATTCAAAAACAAACAAAAAAATATTAATCAGCGAAATATTCCCCGCATCAACAACCTTTTGCCATCTTTCGTAGTTTGCGAATTCCTTGACGATAGAAGCTCACCGGCTTCGAAGCGATAAAGTCATTAATGTATTTTCGTATCTCTTCAAATCTCACGAAATGTGTATCAGCCAAATGATGCTGCAGTGATCGGAATAGGTAGTAATCAGAAGACGCCATGTCTGGGCTATACGCCGCGTGCGGAAGAAGTTCCCAGCCTAACGCAAAGATATGGTCCTGAGTCGCTTTCGCAACATGTGGTCGAGCATTGTCATGAAGCAAGATTACTTTACGATGTTTTTGACCAGTAAATGGCCTCTTTTCTTCTAATGTATCGCTCAAATTGGTCAATTGTTGTTGTGGTCTGCCGTGATTGTTTCATCGGGTTGTAACAACTCGTAATGCAACATACCTTTCCAATTCCACCAAATACAGAGCAAACCCTTCTTGGCGTGGATATTGGGCTTTGGCATCGATGTCGAAGGTTGACCAGAGTCAACCCATGATTTTCTACGTTTAGGGTTATCATAAAGAATCCACTTTTCATCGTCTGTAATGATTTTGTGCAGAAAATCTTTTTTCCGGAACTTTGAAAGCAAAGTGAGTGCAGTGTCACGCCGACGATTTTTGTTGTCTTCGGACAATTCATGCGGAACCCATCTGCCTTCCTGAACCTTTCCCATCGTATGTAAACGTACGGAAATGGTTTGCTGCGTAACGCGAAGTTCTGCAATCTTCTTTTCAGTTTGCGCAGAGTTTATATCCAGCAGTGCTTGCAATTCATCCGTTTCAATCTTTTGAGGGCGTCCAGCACGCGATTCATCTTCAAGACTGAAATCTCCTTGGGGAAATTTTTGATATCATCTTTTACATGTAGTATGACTTACAGCGTTCTCTCTATATGCACAAATCATTGCAATGGCTTCAGCAGCATTTTTCTTCAGATGAAACACGAAGTGGATGGAAAATCGAATATGCTCTTTTGTTATTGCCATCGTAAACACTACTGATTTTTGAGATTATGTGCATCAAATGCCAAACCGTATGGCATTTTAGAAGGCCAAATGTCAACGCTTTAAAACCGCAAAAGAACGGGAAGATATATAAAATTTAAATTGTTATTTCGGTTGTATGAAATCTAAAGCTCAGAATTTTTTTGTACACCTAATATAAGTATATTTGTAATACTTTTAAAATAAATTGTTTTTTCTTTACACAAAAATATTTTTTTACTATTGTATACCTACATTTCTATTGATTTATTAAATTTTGTATTATTTTTTAATTTTATAAATAATTGTATTTTTTCATCTTATAAATTTAAGAAATATATACTTACATTTATGTTTTTATTTTAAAGTAATAATATTAATTAAATACGTATATTTATTTTATATACTATTTCCTTATGTCGACTTTTTTTTCATATTTTATGCAATTTTTTTACCAAAGTTAATAATATAATATAGTTTTTCTTTTTATTAATCAATATTTATATATTTTTATGTATATTTTTTTAAATTATTTCTTTACTTTTATATTTCATATTTGATATTTATATTTTATATTGTCTATAGAATATTTTTCATTATTAGCTACGTATTTATACCATATTTATATTATTTTTATTTAATTTATATCTTAAATATGATGCTAGCTTAAATATGATGCGTATAAATAATAAGTTAGAAAAAGAGAGGAAGTAGTGTATATACATTCAATGTACTTAAAACGAAATAGATATATATTTAAAACTTGATGAAAACGAGATAGAACATTTTAGTGCAGTCTAGTACAGCATCGTAGAGTAGATCTATGATTGGTTATTTACTTAGCTCGCGCATATGCAGTTCAATTTCGTACACGCTAACATCAAAGGTGCCGACAGGGAATTGCACTACTGTATGTATTGTGCTTTTTATAGGAAATATAAGCAATTCCCATAGACATTCATACTATACACTAGACCGCTAACTCCTCTATTTACTGAGCTTGAAACTGATATCCCAACTGTTGACCCCAAAACTTATGTATTACATAATGTGACGTAAGGGGGACAAATGATGTCACGTGATCAAAACGTGGTCACGTGATCATGCGAATGTAATATGGCTGATGCACTATGATATAGACATTTTTATTAAAGATCTTAAATATTTCTATTCTTCAAATTCTGCTTTAGAAATTTTTTTTATTTTGTATTAAATAAATTTTTGTACCTAAATCTGATTATTTATATATATATATTTCATCTGACCAAATACTTTGTAATATATATATATATATATATATATATATATATATATATCTAAAAAGCGTAACAACTTTTTGTTAAAGAAACTTTTTTCTTCAAGAAATGAATAAAAGCTATAACAATTATCGACTTTGTCCAAATCGATTTTTTCGCTTTAATGCAAAAACTATTTGTTTAATCTCTCAGAAACTATTAAAAAGGAAGCCAGAACTTTCAATAATTTGTACGATTTTTTCCGCAAAATGAGACACCAGTTTTACACACACTTTTTTTTGTTCTCATTGTCGGAAAAACTAAAATATTTACTATAATGGTATTGTATATTAACTCTGAATCACTTAGTTATTAAAATATAATTAATTTATTTGTTAAAACTATTGTTTGAAAAAGTATTTGTTGATATTTGTTCTAAAAAGAAAAATATAATAAAAACCTATATTAAAAACTATAATTTTAGTTAATATCTAAATATTATTAAAAGTAGAAATAATTTGTTTTAATATAAAGGACATCTTTTAAATTAACTAAATAATTAATTAAATAATATTAATTAAATAATAGTAATAATTATAATAATTAAATAAACTAAATAATAAAGTAATTAAATTAACTAAATACCTAGGTAGCAAGATGTCGTCAATATAATGTCTATTTTAAGTCATTAATATCATCAAATTTACGTCATAAAAGATGTCAAAAAGGAACACAATGACGTATAAGTGACAGACCGATGATGTGATACTTATGACGACAAAATAACGATTACGTTCCGATATTGACTGCTAGTACTAAAAATCTATAATATACGTGACACTTTTTACGAAAAATAAGTAAAAAAAATGAAAAAATGAAAAAAAGTGAAAGTGCTAAAAACATCTTTTATCTTCTATCGCCGCATGTTTCTAAAACGGCCCACCCATCTTTACTTGGGACCCTGCTTGATGCTGCTTAATTTGCATATAGAATGAAACCTGCTACTAAAATGATGATATAAGTGAATATGGAATCTTGACATAAAATATGATAGATCTGGTTAATGAATGTTACTATGTTGTATAAATAGTCTCAATTTTAAAATCTCGATTGCATATGTAATTTTTGTAGATAATTTAATTACATATATAGAGCCGTGAATTTATATTATTTTTAATAAGAATTGAATCATTGTTTTTATAAAAATTGTTTATAAATTGTTGTATATATTTTATTTATTTGTTTATTTAATTATTTGTTAATAATTGTATGTTAAATATGGGAAATATTTATATATTATAATATAATTAATTAAGAAAGATAGTAAATAATAATGTTATTTCATTTATTCATTAAAAATTGACTTAAAAATAATGAAGATATATTTATGGCGATAATATTTCATGACAAATGTTATGTTTATTTTACATCATTATTCGATATATTGACGTAGAATGACGAAAAATGACCTTAAATCATCATCATAATAGCATCATCTTGCTACTTGGGTAATTATTTTAATTAAATAATTAATTAAAAATAAACATTCAGCGGATTTTTATATTTACATATTTGTAAATATAAAATCCAATACAAAATATATATTATAATAATTTTATAGAAATATGTAAAAGTTTTGAAAATAGATTGATAATAATGTCGCATGTCGTCAATTCGGCAACTTAAAGTCCAACATCATATTGCTAGTTTTACTATAAGCTCGAGAAAGAAAACAGAACAGATCGTATATTCTTTTCTACCACTCGAAGCTAATGCCTGACTCGGCTAGCTTGGCGGGCCATCGTGTTTACGCAACGTTACGTCGTACAGAGTACACGGGCCATCAATGGGCTTCAATCTGTGTGTCAGCATACACTGAACCGTGAGCCTATATCCGTGTACGTTGCATAGTGTCAGTTTCGACTACCCTCGGACGATAGAAAAGAATAGGACTACTATCCTATTCTCTCACACTCGAAGCGCTGCGCGAGGAGAATAGAGATATTATCGTATTCTTTCGCGCTTGACATGCTGCGAGAAGAGGATAGAGATACTATCATACTCTCTCGCCCTCGATGCGCTGTACGATGTTCGGCATCTCCTACGTTTTCGATTACCGCTCGCTATTGTTGACATATAGCGTATCCATTGAAAAAAAATGGTAATAAACAGTATTAATAATATGAATGAATTGCAGAATTGATAATACGAAACGAAAATCCTTATATATGATTATTATATTTTACATATAATATTTATTACAATAAGGTAGTATATATGTATAAAAATTTATGTATAAATTTATGTATAAAAATTAACAATATAAATAAACAATATAATAAATAATAATACATATAAAATTATTTTCTTAATACGATTGCGTAATATATATTTCGTTATTTTCTTAAAAATTCGAAATAAATTAAAAGTTTACTATGTTTTAGTTAATAATAATTACAATGTCGACAAGATTGTTGCACAACATATAAAATCAATTTGATGTATTATGGTTTTTTTTTTATTTAATATAAGCGAAAATATACATTGGACTTTGAATACCTGAATGAGAAGCTCTTAAATTGTTAAAAATTATCATTATTTTACAAAAATTAAACTATCCTGAGGAAAAAATAGGATTTTTATTTAAAAATATATAAAAACTTAAATCTACTGGTACATTAATTCCGTTAAGGATTACATTTATTTTTCTAATTCCGTTAAGTATTACATTTATTTTTCTAATTCTTACATTCACAATAAAAACATTATGAAAAACTTATAGATTGATTTAATCGCATTTCAAAATAATACAAGAAATTTAGCAAAGTTTACAATCTGATCAGGTTGCTAAATTACCTAAAATTACTTAAAATTACCTAAATAGATAAGTAGAAACGTGCTCTAATCGAAATGTAATTAAAAAATAATAACGAAAATCTCAATTCTTTTTATATAACTATTCAAGATTTTTTATGTAAATTTTTTATGCAGAAATTAGTTATTCTGTAGAGAAAAACTTTATTTAATTTGTACCGCTACTTTTTTGTTTGTACTCTTAACCCGAGGATAATCATCTTATTTTTTTGCGTAAACGATCACCTGGGATGTTTTTTATACCACAATTAAAAGTCATTGTTATTCATTACCTATTGTAATTATTGATTGTTCTATAACTTATTAATATCTAAGGATATTATGGATATAGGTTTAATCAACATTTTTTGAAAAAAATAAGGAAAAACCAAGATAATAAACAAACGGAAGAAGGACATTAAGTAACTGTGATGTGATTTCATTTTTTTGGGATGTAGAAAATATCCCAGGTGATTATTCTCAGATTAATAAAAATTTAAGTTAGCAGAATAACTAATTTTCGCATCACGATGAAAGTACATAAATCTTTTGAATTCTTAAAGTACTTATATAAAAAAAGTTGTAATTTTTATCATTATTTCTTAATTATATTTTGATTGAAACACATTTTTATTTTATATTATATTTAAATAATTTTAAATTCAAGTTTCTAAATCACCACAAAACTTTTTGTATTATTTTTAAATGCGATCTAATCTCATAATTTTTTCATTGTAAAAATAATCGTTAAATTTCCATACTGTAAATATGTATTATTAAATCTTCATTAAATTTTCTCAATTAATTTACGCTCAATTACTTAAAAGAAAACAACAAAAAGAAAAAGGAGAAAGGAAGAAAAGAAGAAAGAAGGATTTTTAAAAAAGAATTTAATGTTTAGAATTTACATGTTTTAGAACATCTGTTTTGTAACACATTGTCTCATTTAATTTCTCAGGCCATATTCTGTACGTAACTATCGATAATGATTGATGTCATTAGCAACGAAAAACATCGTGGCAGTTTTACGTTCTTACGGACAACCGTAAGCTGATTAGCTACCGTGATGCTTCAAGCTGTTAAAGATATATAATAATACTATTAAGAAGAAATAATACGAAGAAAAATTAGTTAAAAAATTTTTATTTAACATATAAGATATTATATAATTTATTAATAGATAGAAAATAGACTTTGAATATATTTTCATTAAATATTAATACATTCTTTAGGAACACTTTATTATTAATTCTTTAACTTTTTATTTTAATACATTTTTTGCATTATAAAATTACAAAACTATCGATTTCAGAAATATTTTGCCACATTAAAGAGGTGTCAAATCAATGATTCAACAGTATCCTAAAAAATCAACAACTATGTTATGCTTTTGTTTTAATAATCAAGATCTTTGTTTCAATTATACAATAGTATGTTGATATATATATATATATATATATATATACAGGGTATTTCATTTTAAGTTATATGGTCGATTATCTCGCGAATCGATAATTTTATTGAAAAATGTTTTGAACGAAAATTGCATGGCTTGAAAGGGGACACATGATGGAAATGTGGACTTGACTTTGAGTGACCTTGTCAAAATCAGGTGAAGGTCATTAATGTTTTTTAAGTGGAAACCCCTATTTTTTTATTACATATTCTTGTAGCTTATCTCGAGAGCTTTCCAAAACACAATAATAAAATTACTTTTTGTTAAATATTTGTTAAGTTATAAGACAAGACCAATCACTGATTCGGCCAACTATAATAAGTAATAATTAATTAATATTTCTATTAAGCTTTAGAAAAATTTAATGTTTTAATTTATTACTTTTCCAGCAAAAAATTAATTGTTTATATATAAATGAGAACATATATACATATATATATATATATATATATATACATATAATTGTATATAAAATATATTTATATGTATATTTTTCCTATTATATAATTTCACTTATCTACAAAAAATAATAGGATAAAAAAATAATTAAAAAGTCATAAAATCATTAATAACATTATTGTAATTGTGGCAAAATAAAATAGATAGAATATAGCAACAGAGTGACAAAGTAATATATTAATATATTGACAGAGTATATAAAAGGAGTACAAGTGCAGCAAAGAGAAAGTATAGAATCTTCTTTTTATAAATGTCACATATTTTTGACATCAAAACAATTTATTATCTTTATAATCATTGTACATATATAATTTTATTTAATATATGTCAGTGTATACATTTTTATATAATTGTTAACTAAATAAATAAATTTAAATATTAAAGAAATTATAAAATATTTTCTTATAGGTAAAATATTTTCTAATTTAACTCATATGATAATTCCTGTTTTATCTTTCATATCCATTTTATCATAGTTATATCTTCATTAATTTATCTACGGAGTCAAAACCGTCGATAATATCGGTATAATAGTGGTGATGAAAATTTACCCACGGTTATCGGTCTTTAATAGTATCTCGTCGGTGATATAGCATATATGGGACTTTCATGCGCATGCGTGCACCTTTACTTCATACGCATGCGCATGTGTTTTTGTACATGCTTTTCGGGGCCATGTATTTGAGGCAAATTAGCATATAATATAAATATAAAAGTCTCAATTCCTCCTCCATGTCTATATACTCAAAGGTTGCACCAGAGAGAAGCCTGAGAGTGGTCATGGACGCGTTTTAAGGCTAATCTACAATGTGCTCTTTGTTTTCTCTTTCTTGCTTTTTGCTTTTATGCCTCTTCGTATATACTGTTTTATTGACAATCATGTTTCTTGTCTCATGTTTCTTATTTTTTCTGAAGTTCGTCAACTTTTATCTTGGGCGACAGAAAACAAAGAAACATCTTATTAAATACGACACGACGGTATTGCACGTGAATGTAAAATACGACATAATGTAATAATAACATGTTAGATAAAGAAAATGAAGTGGATGAAGTTTTTGACGAATTATTCACAAATTTTTTTTTTACTCGCCAATAAGAATGCTGTATCGGCATTTAAAACTTTTATTTAAGATGATCTTAATATGAAAACAGACTATGAATATCGATCTGTAATTGGTTCATGAGTGCAAGAGTGATAAAGAGAGGCGATATGGACATGACTGTCCATCTTTATTACTCTTGCGTCTAGCACGGAAGAGAACCACAAAACGTGCACATTACTTACGCGAATAAGGATACAGTCAAAACGCTTTCATGACCACTCTCAGGCTTCTCTTTGCTGCTAGTAACCCACATTTTCCCACATAAGCAATGTGAAAGATAGGAAGAAGAAATAATAGTAATTATTTAGAATACCCCCATCATTTCCAATTTTGATAATAAAATTGGGCTCATCGACGCGGTTTTACTCAAAATTAAAAAATTTAGCAGAAAAACGCGGCGGTCTGCTTCGCGACCAAGATATTAAGTTAAAGTTGACTTTTTTGGTTAGGAAATCCGTCATACATAATGCAGCGAACTGAGTATGCGCAGTGTTCACGTTTGCATGCTCGGCATGTGCGTTCAAGGAGTTCGCTATCAACGCTATATTAGCGCTAACGTTCATGTTCATGTAGTTAGCTAGGTACATGCACCGACGAGATACTATTAAAGACCGACGATCTTACGGGAGTTAGCGGGGCAGGAAAAATTCACTGTACGCTAACGCCCTCTTCGAAAAGTTGCGGTCAGAATAGGAAACAAAATGAGAAACATATCGATAAGATATTATTAAACTCACAGTGAATATATTTCGCTTTTCTTATCCCAAAATGTTATTAGTGTTAAGGAATTCGTACGGCATAGCAAATAATGTAAAAATTAATAACGTAATAATAGTTTTCAAGAAAATAAAAATAGATTTAAGATCTAATTAAAATAGATAAAAAAAATAACTATATAAATTATATATTATATTTATAAATGTCAAAATTATATTAAATAAGAAAAAAAAACATAAATACTTAAAAACAATACAATTTAAGAACGTATAATTAATAAATTAAAATAAAATTAACAAAGAGACAAACGGAAAAGTATAAGACGCTGGTCGAAATATTCTTTGTGATTAGAATTCTTACCAAAGCATTAGAATACATTTAGAAATATACGAAAAGTGTATTGGACTATCAGATGTGCTGACATTTAAACAGCGTCTCATATTATACTCATTTGGACTGTATCTATTTATTTAAAAATCGTACATTTTTTTATATTATCGCCAATGCCTAGAACTCTTTAGAAAACGTTTTGACATGTTATAATGAATATGTTCAGGACTATACGAAAAGTATATTTGTTAAATCAAAACTCTGAATTATTAGCTTGCGTTTCAACTCAGTTTGTTTATTGCACTGATAATTAACTTCAACTTATTTAAAATTTTTTTTGTTTTTATATGAGAACTCTTTAGAAACTATAATATTTCTTATAAACTATAATTTTTCAAAATCTTACGTTTGCAAGCGTCGGAACTCGTTTAGGATAAAATGAGCCGCAGCGTGAACTTGGCGTCCACTTTGTCCAAACCGATTTTTTCGCTTTAATGCAAAATTTATTTGTTTACCTATCAGGAAAATCTATAATATACGTGACACCTGTAAAATTATTAAAAAAGAAGCCAGAACTCTTAATAATTTGACGATTTTTTCCACAAAATGAGACGCCAGCTTTACACACACTTTTTTTTGTTCTCTTGTCGGTAAGATTAAAATATTTACTATAATAATATTGTATATTAACTCTGAATCTTAGTTATTAAAATATAATTAATTTATTTATTAAAACTATTGTTTGAAAAAGTATTTGTTGATATTTGTTCTAAAAAGAAAAATAAAAAAACTATATTAAAAACTATAATTTTAGTTAATATCTAAATATTATTAAAAATATTAGAAATAATTTGTTTTAATATAAGGGACATTTTTTAAATTAACTAAACAATTAAATAATATTAATTAAATTAACTAAATATTCAGATAGCAAGATGTCATCAATATAATGTCTATTTTAAGCCGTTAATATATTGATAATATCATCAAATTCACGTCATAAAAGACATCAAAAAGGAATACATAATGACGTCTATAAGTGACAGACCGATAATGTGATACTTATAACGACAAAATAACGATTACATTCCGATATTGACTGCTAGTATTAAAAATCTATAATACGTGATTTTTCAAAAATAAATAAAAAAAATGAAAAAATAAAAAAAAGTGAAAAACATCTTTTATCTTCTATCGCCGCATCTTTCTAAAATGGCCCATGGTTCTTACTTGGGACCCTGTTCGATGCTGTTTAACTTGCATATTGGATGAAACCTGCTACTGAAATGATGATATAAGTGAATTTGAGATCTTGACATAAAATATAATAGATCTGGTTAATGAATGTTAGTATGTTGTATAAATAATTTCAATTTTAAAATCTCGATTGTATATATAATTTTTGTAGATAATTTAAGTATATATATATATATATATATATATATATATATATATATATATATATATAGAGCCGAATTTATATTATTTTTAATAAGAATCATTGTTTTTATAAAATTGTTTATAAATTGTTGTATATAATTGTCACGGCTATCTAAATTTTAAAAGCTTTAAATGAAAGAATGCGTATTGTAAGATAATATATTGATTTATTGATTTATCGATTGAATTCTTGTTGATACCAGGCTATGCCTGTTGGCAACGAGGATTCAGATGATACCTTGGGAAAGAACTTTCCCCCCTCTTAATTAATGAAAGAAAGAAGTGGTGAGAAGCTTGCGCGGGGGTTCTGACCATTTCTATCTATAAATATGCGTGCGGAAAAGCAGCAGCGGATTGATTTATTGTTCGTTCTCGATTCTCAGGTCGCGGTTATCAGTTAGTACAAGGAGTAATTATTATCAGATAAACAGGCAGTAAGATAGTCAGATTAATAGATCGTAACACTGGTCTGATCAGTTCGTTTCGTCTTAAGTCGTGCGTGATTAACCTTAGGGTTGAATTTTTAAATTTATAATCAATTTCTGTAATAATTCTCTTAGGAGAAATTTTAAATAAATTTTAAAGACAACTCAACTTAATAAAGGTAATTTTTAAATTAAAACAAACTAAATTAAAATCCTTTTCCTTTGTTCCTAAAATTAAAAGAATTGCAAACCAACTTAAAATTAAAATAAATAAACAAAGTTTTTAAAAGTTAAATAAAATATCCGAATTATAATCAAATTAATAAAAGATCCGCGATATAAAATTGATAAAATTCGTTTTCTATTCGGGATCGATTAATTCACAAATCGGTCCAATCCCAGGGTAAACTTAAATGTATTGACCCGAAAACGGACAATCAGCACGTGACATAATTGTTGTATATAATTGTTGTTTATAAAATGCCTTATAAAAATTGTTTATAAATTGTTGTATATATTTTATTTATTTGTTTATGAATTTGTTAATAATTATATATTAAATATTGGAAATATTTTTCTTATTTATATATTATAATTATAATTATATTAATATATTATAATTATTATAATTAATTAAGAAAGATAGTAAATAATAATGTTATTTTATTTATTCATTAAAAATGACTTAAAAATAATGAAGATATATTTATGACGATAATATTTCGTAACAAATGTTATGTTTATTTTACATCATTATTTGATATACTGACGTAGAATGACGAAAAATGACCTTAAATCATCATCATAACGTCATCTTGCTATTTGGGTAATTACTTTAAATTAAATAATTAATTAAAAATAAACATTCAGCGGATTTTTATATTTACATATTTGTACAAAATATATATTATAATAATTTTACAGAAATATGTAAAAGTTTTGAAAATAGATTGATAATAATGCTGCACGTTATCAATTCGGCAACTTAAGATCCAACGTCATATTGCTAATTTTGCTATAAGTTCGAGAGAGAAAAACAAAACAGATCATATATTCTTTTCTACCACTCGAAGCCTGACTCGGCTAGCCTGGCGGGCCACCGTGTTTACGCAGCGTTACGCCGTACACGAATATGGGCTCATGCTTCAATGTGTGTGTCAGCATACACTGAACCGTGAGCCTATATCCGTGTACACGCACCGGAGGAATAGGTGGTGTCTTGCGCTCGGCGCGTGGCTGCTACACATACATACGAAGCGCGCACGTCCGTGTCTCCGCGGAGCGCGAAGGAGACGCGGAGCGAAGACAAAAAACAGTAGAGGCAATTCGATGTTGCATTTTTAACACAAGACGATCGAAGAGATCCTTAACACAAGATGATCGAAAGAGAAAGCATAATCCGACGTGATATCGATTTCGGTGTTCCTTCGCTGTCTCACACTCGACGCTAGTGCGAGTGAGAGACCGCGGTGTCTCTATACGTCGCGTTTTTCTTTCTTCCATCTCGTTCTGATTAATTATTGATTATTTAATGATTATTTATTTATTTAATTGATTGTTTTAATATGATTAATTGTTTAATTATCGCGTAATAATTCTTTTATTATATATTTAAAAAAAAGTTATGTGTAAAATTAACTATCATTGCGGGTTTTGATATTGAATGTCTTACATCTATCTGAAGCAACCGATATTAAAAATTATTTAAAAGAATAATGAATTGATGAAATTTTTTTATTATATATTAAAAATAATTAAAAAATGTCGCGAATCATAAATAATCATTAAATAATCAATAATTAATCAGAACGAGATGGAAGAAAGAAAAACGCGATGTATAGAGACATCGAATTGCCTCCACTATTTTTTCCCTTCGCTCCGCGTCTCCTTCGCGCTCCGCGAAGCACGGACGTACGCGTGTATGTGTAGCGGCCGCGCGCCGAGCGCAGGACACCATTCCTGCCGGTGCGTGTACACGAACATGGGCTTATGCTTCAATGTGTGTGTCATACATTGAACCGTGAGTTTATCCGTGTACGTTGCATAGTGTCAGTTTCGACTACCCTCGGACGGTAGAAAAGAATAGGACTACTATCCTATTCTCTCACTCGAAGCGCTGCGCAAGGAGAATAGAGATATTATCATACTCTCTCGCACTTGACGTGCTGCGAGAAAAGGATAGAGATACTATCGTACTCTCTCGCTACGCGTACGATGTTCGGCGTCTCCTACGTTCTCGGTTACCGCTCGCTATTGTTGACATATAGCGTATCCATTGAAAAAAAAATAAACAGTATTAATAATATGAATGAATTGCAGAATTGATAATACGAAATTGATATTACGAAAATCCTTTTATATGATTATTATATTTTACATATAATATTTATTACAATAAGTAATATATAACTTTATGTATAAAAATTGTAAACAATATAATAAATAAGAATACATATAAAATTATTTTCTTAATCAATTGCATAATATATATTTTGTTATTTT
Source organism: Pogonomyrmex barbatus (assembly GCF_055798465.1). Taxonomy (NCBI): domain Eukaryota; kingdom Metazoa; phylum Arthropoda; class Insecta; order Hymenoptera; family Formicidae; genus Pogonomyrmex; species Pogonomyrmex barbatus. The sequence goes on along the minus strand of NW_028297115.1, from coordinate 4,556,185 downwards.
TTTAAAAATACGAAATAAATTAAAATTAATTTATTATGTTTCAGTTAATAATAATTACAATGTCGACGAGATTATTGCACAATATATAAAATAATCAATTTGATGTATTATGTTTTTTTTTATTTAGTATAAGCGAAAATATACATTGAACTTTGAATACTTGAATGAGAAACTCTTAAATTTTTAAAAATTATCATTATTTTATAAAAATTAAATTATCCTGAGGAAAAAAATAGCAGGATTTTTATTTAAAAATATATAAAAACTTAAATCTATTGGTACATTGATTCCGTTAAGGATGCGTTACATTTATTTTTTTAATTCTTACATTCACAATAAAAACATTATGAAAAACTTTTAGATTTATCTAATCACACTTCAAAATAATACAAGAAATTTAGCAAGATTTACAACCTGAATAAAAAATTACCTTTTTTTTTTTTTTTTTTTTGTTTAAAGAGGAGGAATCTTCGCAAGACCCCCAACGGAAGACAGTTGGGGAGTGTGGGATTCGAGTGAGCGGCACGTCGGACGAAAGACCGCTCAGCCTCGCCTACCCACTAAACCTCCTCTATTTCCATCACAACCGTAAGCGGGGGAGGGTCTTGGAACGTTGACGAAACAACTCATCACGAACCCTTCCCCTGAATCAAAAATTACCTAAATAAATAAGTAGAAGCGTGCTTTACAATCGAAATGTAATTTTTTTTTTCGCAGATCGTTCCGCTTAAAGAGATCTTCTTACTCGTTCCACATGTACTGCCGCGAGTATCTAAATGTTAAAAAATTTTTAAATGCTTTGTATATTTTTAAATTTCTGTGTAGGTTTACAATGACTTTTTGAAAATCTTAATCGCTCTCCTAACCAAAGTAAATCTTTATGTATCTTAATTTTCATCATATAATATGCCAAATTTTTTCGATGAATGCTACAAGTTTCATGCTGAAACCAATTTGGATACTTTGTATGTACAGCTTGTATCATGAATGAAAATAGAGTATCTAATATGTTATAATTTCCTCTCATATTAGGATAACCTGCATCAAATATTGCATTCATTAATCGAAATACAAATGAAAATTTTTCTGTAGGTACACATAGATGTCCTAATTCCTCGTCATCACTGGTCTCATATGCTCGAAAATATATTAATATTTGTCTTGCATCTGTCAGTTCGTGATTTGTATTAATAAATGAAATACGACATTGATCACAATTTGATTTTGCAACACATTTTTTAGCAACAAATCCTGCAAAATATTCAATAGCAGACGCTTCTAGAGTTTCATTATTTGTATATGATGCGTCAATAACAATTTTTTTAACATTTATCGGTACATTTTGTTCATCATCATTTTCATAATCGTTAGATGCATTAATTGTTGTATCGAATGTTACTCGATGAAGAGATGTAGATGTATTCATATTTGGAAATAAAATTTCATCTTCATCATCTAAGCAATTTGACGATTGTGTAGACTTACACAAATTTAATACTATGTTTTTTTGTAATAATAATCGAAAGGCTTTTGCACTCGGATTTTGATTGTATGTTCCGCCATATGTACGTATCATAGAAAAAAGATTTTCCAACGGATCTTGATTAACTTTAGAAGTCATGAAAAATTTAATTTCTTCGCGTTTTAAATCGTCCCACAATTGTAAAATAGACGTAATACTAATTTGTAATCCTTCAAAACATGGCGGTATTTTGAGACCTTTATCTGTAATAGTGCGCCATTTAGAACAATCATTTAATAATTGTTTTAGATCATTTTCCACATAAAGTCGAATTTCTGATAGAGCACAAGCATTTGGATTTGGATCATTACAATTGCGACTGTTTAAAGAATCGAAACTGTTATTAAGAATTGTAAAAAATTCAGCAGTATGCATAACAGTTTCAGTATCAATTCCTCCTGTTATTCCTGCAGTTAATAATGCAGCTGAAACTCTGCGGCTAAAAACTTGTAAAGCTAAACGGCATTTCATTCTGTCAAAATGATTAGGATTTACATGTTTTTCTGATAATTTGCAAGCCGCTCTTGTCGCTTTGCCATTTTCCAATTGCCATAATAATCGTACATCGTTCCATGATGCTACTTTATTGTCATCGTACATAACATTATATTTCAAGAGTTGATTTCTTATAGATTTATAAATATGTGGTATATCAAAAATTGCATATATTTTTTCTTGTCCATGCATAAAATAAGGACGATGTACAGAAATTTTATATTTTATAGCACTTTGATTATTAGTACCTTGATCACAAACAAGCACGCAATTTTAATCCTGAATCTAATACTGCTTCTATAACTTTATCTAATGCAGATGATAAAAGAACATTATTTAAAGTGCCACTAGTTATAAAATATGCTACTGGTTGCTTCCAATTATGTAATAAACCTCGAACCATAAAAATTAAAGCACTTGTCGCGACTGCCGCGCTACATCCTAATGATCCCAAATCTTCAAAACCTTCTATTTTTTGCCGTTTCTCGTTAAAATCAAAACTTTTTTTTATTTTCATTTCATCAAAAAGTAAAACACAATTGCGTTCGCTACTATCCATGCAATTTACTTTTGCTTTTAAACAATGAAACATAGTACTACAAATTCCAGGCCATAAATCTATTACACTAAACCATGTTTTAATTGTACTTTCTGAAGGTAATATAAAATCGAATTCTTCGCGCATTTTTCTATATAAACTTGGCGAAGTATAATGCATTTTTTGAGCTAATTGTTTTTCTTCGTCATTATAAGCTTCTTTTTTCTTGTGAAAAAGTTGCATTATTAAAAATGTTAATACAAAACCTTGAACTCGTCGAAACAAAGCATTTAAAATACTCGTGTCTGGTAAATCACCCGTGATTATTTTTTTTCGTAAACGAGTTATTATCTTATGTTTTGTTTTAACTTTCAATCTCGATACATTAAGAAGTTTTCTTAATTTTTGTATTTTTGCATTTTGCTTGGCTACTTTTTCTTTCAAAATGCGTATTTGCTCATAATGCTCGTGACATTGTACGTTCTCAGTAATAAATTCCTCATCATCGAAATCGACAGGATATAGAAGTGGTTCTGCATTTTTTTTTAATTTTCCCTTTGGATATATCATATTTATTGGAAAATGCCTACTACATATTCTTAACTTTCGCAATTTTGCATCGGATTCTTCTGCTAAATCGTCACAACCGCTATTTATTAACCATGTTATTAATCGTTCTCTATCTTCAATAGGCAGACGATAGAATCGAACATTTAATGTATTGTATCTACTATTAATACCGCAATTTTTATAAATGCAGGTACTACTATGAGTTTTCTTGCCTTTACAAATACTCAACATTTTGCATGTCTTAAGATTATGAAAATGTTAAAAACTTACTTGCTTTCAGACGTAGTTCTCAATGCTCACTGCACTGCTACGTAACACGGTGTATTTCAATACACTTGTAATAGTTGTTCAACACAATATTACCGAAACACTGTTAATTCTAATGGACTAACAATGTTATCGAAATACTATTATTTCCAATAGACTATTCGTTGCTCACGTCGCCGTTACGAAGAAATCGTAGACAAGTGACAAGCGCGATATATAGGTATACCATTCGGCGGTTACGTCTGTGCGATGTTTACACAAAGAAATGTTGTTGTTATATAATTAATAAAAAAATACTTTGATTTAATTAAGCATATCACAGGCTATCAATTACATAAGTAATTAATTCATATTTATATATAATATATATTATATATTATATATCATATATTATACATTATATATTATATATTATATATATTATATATATATTTTTATTGTTTTTTATATATATATTTTTTTGAAACAAATATATATATATATATATATATATATATATATATATATACAGAGTGTTTCATTTTAAGTATGATCGATTATCTCGCGAATCGATGATTTTATTCATTCGAAAACTTTTTCGAATGAAAGTTGCATGACTTGAAGGGGAACACATGGAAATGTGGACTTGACTTTGAGTGATCTTGTCAAAATCAGATCAAGGTTTTTTTAAGTGAAAACCCTTATTTTTTTATTATATATTCTTGTAACTTATCTCGAGAGCAAAACACTATAATAAAGTTACTTTTTGTTAAGTATTTGTTAAGTTATAAGGCAAGATCATTGATCCAGCCAACTAATAAAAAGTAATAATTAATTAATACTGTTTCCATTAAGCTTTAGAAAAATAATAATTTAATGTTTTAACTTATTACTTTTCCAGCAAAAAATTAATTGTTTATATAATTGTTTATAAATGAGAACATATATACATGTATATACATATAATTGTATATAAAATATATTTATAGGTATATTTTTCCTCTTATATAATTTCATTTATCTATAAAAAATAATAGATAAAAAAATAATTAAAAAGTCATAAAATCATTAATAATATTATTGTAATTGTGGCAAAATAAAGTAGAAAAAATATAGCAACAGAGTGACAAAGTAATATATTGTAATATATTGACAGAGTATATAAAAGGAGTACAAGTGCAGCAAGGAGAAAGTAATAGAATCTTTTGTTTTATAAATGTCACATATTTTTGACATCAAAATAACAATTTATTACTTTTATTATAATCATTATACATATATAATACATATATAATTTTATTTAATATATGTCATTGTATACATTTTTATATAATTGTTAATTAAATAAACAAATTTAAATATTAAAGAAAATATAAAATATTTTCTTACAGGTAAAATATTTTCTAATTTAACTCATATGATAATTCCTGTTTTATCTCTCATATCCATTTTATTACAGTTATATCTTCATTAATTTATCTACGGAACAGTCAAACTGTCGATAATATCAATATTCTTCAATTATCTCCGGGCCCCCTGGGGCCCCTTTAGTGGTGACGAAAATTTACCCACGGTTATCGGTCTTTAATAGTATCTCGTCGGTGGTACATGCGATGCAATTCGCGGGATCACAGTAGCGCATAACATTACCGACATTGAGTCGATAAATTCACGTGCGCGCGAATTTTATTAGAATATTAGCAGTTATAAAAATAATAGGTAATCTTTTTTTAGGGTTCTATTCTTTTTCCTTTCAGTAAAATTTAAATATTTCTATTGTTATTTATTCTATGTCTAAAAATGTACACGTAAAACCATAAAGTATAACATGATAAAAGTAAAAGTAATCGTAAAATACAACTAAAGATCTTATTTTATTTTCAATTTCAAATAAAAAATATTGCGTTAAATTTTATTATTCTTTTCATAATTACGTATACAATTATACATATATCCATAATTATAATATATAAATTATATCTCCATTATATATCGCTTTTCAGATTAAGTACTCACTTCACTGGATTAAGTACTGAGTCCCAGTATTATTTAAACAGTTCTTTTCAGAACTATCAAATGGTTCTTTGCAAAACCAAATTATTTGATGAAGGAATATACTCAGCATAATTACACATAATTTTATTATCATCTACAAAAAGAAGAATTTTGAAAAATTAATACTTCAATATTAATAAATGATCTATTCCTTTATCTTTCTTCCTTATACTCATTTATTCTACGTAATTATATACGTAAATATATATTTATTTATTCTACGTAAGTATATATCTGTATAATATATAATATATAATTTCTAATGTAACATATATAATAAATTATAAATTTATATAATTAGATCTGAAAAACGATATATAATAGAGATATAATTTATGTATGGATAATTATAAAATTATCTTTTTAAAAAAAGGTAAAAAAAGGGTGTCAAATATAGTGGACGCTTGAAAAAAAAAAGAAACTGTTAACCAAGTTAAAAAATAGAATTTAATTGACAATATCTTTTATTTTTTTTTTACTCCAATCCATGTGGAAATAGGTTTAATTCTTTAAAAAAAAGTTGTATTACGAAATTGCAATATCTAATGCAATTCTAGTTGTGATCAAACTAAAAAATAAAATCTAAGTGCTAGTATCTTTGTGATCTTTGTATTTATTGAAGAGCCTATTCTAACTCAAATCGTATTAGTTTTAATTAAAAAACTAAAAAATATGTTTCCACATTGCCAACTCAAATGATATTATTTGTATAAAAGATTTGATATCAATGGCGCCAAGTTATAATCCAATCTTCCTATTCTTACTCAAATGATACTAGTAATTCTTAATTCTTAATTTTTCAAAAAAAGAAAATTTCGTTTCCATATTGCCAATTCAAATGATTGTAATGTGTAAAATTTGTATAAAAAATTTGATATCAATAATTGGCGCCAAGTTATAGTCTTATAAAGCCTATATAACCCTATTGAGCCTATATAGACCTATATACTCTTATTGAACAACAACAAGTCCACCTCTACAAGTCCACCTCTAGTAAAAATTATATATTTCAATCGTAAAAGATTTGACAAACCACTATTTTAAAAAAATAAAACTTAAGTAGTAGTATCTTTAATTTAAAAATAATAAAAACCAAATTATATGTATAACTTTCTATCCATTTAATACTTCTTTTTCTAACCCAAGTGATAGTAATTATTTAGCTTTAAAATATTATTATATCACTTTCTATATTCGAGAAGCGCATCTCGTTTTTATACTTGAGATTTTTTTTCTATAATACGTACAACGAGAGTAAATAGGATAGAAAACGAAAGAACAAGAGAGATAGCATATTTAGTTTTTTTCCACGTATCCGACGATATCGTTGAGTTTCGCGGCAAGTTTGATGATTAGTCATAGTTTGTTTCAGTGTGATGTTCATGCGTCATATATATAAATACTGAATTTGAAGTCCGTACAATTAAAAATAAAAATTTTCAAAATGGCGGCAGATAAATTTTAAAAGAAGAGTTGCGGAAGAGATGCCAGGATATTCGGAAAATTTGTGGAAAAATTACAGAATGGATGCGGAATGGTTGCAGAATGATTGCAGAATGGTTGCGGAAAGATTGCGGAAGTGTTGCGGAAGAGATGCAAAGACATGTGGAAAGAGTGTGGAAGAGTTGCGGAAAAGTTGCGGAAAAGGCGCAAAGATGTGCGAAAAGATTGTGGAAGAGTTGCGGAATGGTTGTGAAATAGTTGCTGAAATGTTGCAAAAGAATTGCGGAATGATTGCAGAAATATACGGAAATTGTAAGAAAGTTACGGAATGATTGCAGAGATATGCGGAAAGATTGCGGAGATATGCGGAAAAATTACGGGAGGGTTGCGGAATGATTGCGGGAGTATGCGGAAAAGTTGCGGAACGGATGCGGAGATACCCGGAGAGGTTATATGAAGAGAAAAAATGTGCAGAGAGACTGGCCGTAAAGTTATATATCAACCTCGCGGATAAATCAGATGATAAGTCAAAGTCATTGCAGAACTCAGCGAATATTGATTCGCTATTTGCTAGTAGATCCTATGATCCGCTGGATCGATAAGATTAATAGTAACATCTCGCGACAGACATTGCAGTCGTACAAAGGACAACGATAATGGCGACGTTTCTTAAAATAAAAATTTCCAATCGAACTTTGCGTAGCAATATCTCCGCTCGTAAGGCACGTAGCAGGAAAATAAAAATATTTTTATTATACAAATCGAACTCAAGCTATCGATCAAGCCTACTTAGAACTTGATCAGTTTAGCCGTTATTGAGATTCGATAATTTCGAATGCTCGCATCTCGCCGACTCGCGTAAAGTCACACGTAGTATTCTCGTTGACTTGACACTCGAGACATTACCATGTTTCCTGATGTATAGTTGTATACCGAATGAAAAAAAACATAAAAAAATTTAACGTAACATTTTTTATTTGAAATTAAAAATAAAATAATTAGATCATACTTAGTTGTATTTTACAGTTACTTTCCCTTTTATTTTACCATATACTTTATGGTTTTACGTGTACATTTTTAAATAAGAAATAAATAATAATAAAAATATTTAATTTTTAAATATTTAAATTTTACTAAAAAAAATAGAACCCTAAAAAAAGTTACCTATATTTATAATTGCTGATATTTTAATAAAATTCGCACACATGCGATTATCGACTCAATGTCAATAATGTTCTATGTCACTACTGTGACCAAACCCGCAATGATAGTTATAATTTTACACATAACTTTTTTTAAAATATATAATAAAAAAATTATTATGTGACAATTAAGCAATTAATAATCATATTAAAACAATCAATTAAATAAATAAATAATCATTAAATAATCAATAATTAATCAAAACGAGATGGAAGAAAAAAAAACGCGACATATAGAAACACCGCGGTCTCACTCGCACTAGCGTCGAGTGTGTGAGACAGCGAAGGAATACCGAAATTCGGTATCACGCCCGATGCTTTCTCTCTCGATCGCGCGTCTTGCATTAAGGATGCAACATCGAATTGCCCCCACTATTTTTTCTCCCCCCTCCGCGATCTCCTTCGTGCTCCGCGAAGCACGGACGTATGCGCTTCGTGTGTATGTGTAGCGGTCGCGCGCCGAGCGCAGGACACCCCTTAATTCCTGCCAGTGCGTGTATATAATTATTACGTATTTGTTAAAATTTTTTTAATAATATTGCTTTCGAGTTTTTAGTACAGTTATGATAATTTATTTAATTAATTTATCAAAAAGATATATTTTATTAACGAAACAGAATGATCTTTTTAATGAAATGTATTAATAAAAGTATAAGAAATCAGGAGACACGGATGTCAAGTCATATGATAAGAAATATATTGTACTATTAATAATATTTATAATGTTATTAAGAAAAGAAATAGTATCTGAACAAAATTATCTTTTTGAAAAAATTAAAAAAATATAATTAAAAAATTATATTAATATATACGTTTAGTATATAAAAAAAAATGTCAAGTATAAAAGTTTCAAGACGCGCTTTTCGAACATAGAAAGATGTCACTTACACTCCGAAACGAACTATGATCAATTATCAAACTCGCCGCGAAACTTAACGACATCGTCGACCGCCAATCGGACATGTGGAAAAAGAGCAAATGCTATCTTGCTCGTTCTTTCGTTTTTTATCCTATTTACTCTCGTTGTGCATATTATAAAAAAAATCTCAAGTATAAAAGGTGTCAATTATAGACACGCTTTTCGAACACAGAAAAATGATTGATACTACAAAATGTCTGATATCACTATCAAATTTTTTTACTTTTAAAAAAAGTAAAAAAATTGTGCAATATTTTGGAAACTATTTTGGAATTTTAGTATTTATTAGTTAGAAAAATATGTGTTTAATGAAACGTTGTTATTAATGAAGCCTCAAATTTTTTATAATATATAATTATTAGGTCTTATTCTTTTCAACTTTGAAATTCTATCACTTGGGTTTTATTTTTTAAGAATAGTTGTAAACAATTTACATAATTTGACGTTAATTATTGATATCAAATCTGTTATACAAATGATAATATACATGGATATGTGTCACATGGTTTTTTTTTAACAGTTGTATATGTTTAATCTTCGAGATGATATAACTATAACTTAGCGCCATTTTTTTAATATCAAATCTTTTATACAAATAATACATGTTATTAGAAGTGAGTAGTATGTATCATATATATTATCATTGAACATCAGTAAGATAACGTAATTTTGTAATATTTGGATTAAAATAGAAATATTCTTCAATGTAAAGATATGTACTTGAGTTTTATTTTTTTAAGAATATATAACAGCCAAAAGCTTTTAATTGATATTTATCATAGGTTTTATATTTTAAAAGCAATTGTATATTGAAATAATGTAACTATTTCGAAATAATGTAACTATAATTTGGCGCCACTTCTTTGATATCAAATCTTTTATACAAATATTAAAATTGAATATTATATACTATTCGAACATTAGATATAAGATTGCATAGTTTTGTAAATATAAACTTCAATAAAATAAAAAGTTTTCGGATGGAAAAGTATGAATTTTGAGTTTTATTTTTAAGAAGATATAATTTGCGTCAATAATTGCAGAACTTTTTTTTCATTAAAAAGTAATACTTTTATATTATAATCTTTCACATATATACATTCACTTGACAACTTTTTTTACTTTTTTATAAAAAGTAAATTTAGTGTGATATTATTATCTTTACTATTTACAGTTTTATACAGTTTCTTAGATTCTTCGATTAGTTACACATATACTTTACATATTTAAAATATTATAAATAAAATATTATATAAATTTTTAAAATTTAAGAAAGATCAAATAATAAACTTTTTCATAGTAATTTTAAGAATTAGAGTGGGTGCTCTTAAATTGCTCTACTTTTTTTTAATATTAACATAACATTTTTATAATATATAATATATATAATATTTTTAACTTTTGAAATTAAAATAATAACAATTTTAACAAATTTTAAAAGAATAAGTAGTTTTCATTAATTATAAAATTTTTTTAATGTATACAATTCTAATAGCTCGTCTATTCTGAAAACGTTCCACGGGATATCAAGGATACAAGTATATTTGAGATATTGTCCGAACATTCGAAATTGCGATATACTGTGGAATGTACTTAGATCGTTATTACCGCTCACTAACCTAATCCCTAGTATGTACTGGAAGAATCCCGCAGTATGGCCATAGGATGAAAATGGTTTAAAAACAATATATCATGTAGGGCATGCATAAGTGTATCTCAGACAGCCATATAGATCGTGAAAATTTATAATATACGTGACACTTCTTACGAAAAATAAGTAAAAATAAGTAAAAAAAAGAAAAATAAGTGAAAAAAATGAAAAAAATGAGAGAAAGTAATGACACATTTTTTATCTTGTATCATTACATATTTTTAAAACTTAAATCATCGTCATAATGACATCATCTTGCTACTTGAGATATCTTCACCAATATATTCCAAGATATCTTTAGTATACTCGCATTATATCTAGAGTATATCTGAGATATTTTACTAGTAAATTTTACTAGAGTAAATTCAGTATTATCTCAGTAATTCAATATGTATAGCAAAGTTTATTTGCTATATTCTGTATATATCCTGAAAATAAACGACAAATATGATATTCTGCACAGATGTTATACGAATAATCTTAGTATATTCGGTATGATCACAATATATGCAGTATAAATACAGAATATTCGTATGATATCATGTGCTGTTAGGGAAAAGTCTGGCTATCAGAAACTCTATTTTGAAACGTTTTGATTGGTCCGCCATTATTTTTCTAATTTAAGAAGGAGTAACTTTAGCGCAAGCGTATGAAATGATGGAACATACATAACCTCAGAAAAGTTTACGAAACATATTCGAAACATATTGATTCGAATATTATTCAGACAGATTCTATTTTTCAGGTAGATTGTGACACAATTCTTTTTCTTTAATAAAATCTTAATAAAATTATTTTTAGATTTGTAACGTATGTCTTTATAGAAATGATATATGTTTCAACAAATAGACAATAAAGGTTTCCATCGGCAGACTAGGTCTTCGTGTCGAACAATTTTCATATATCGGCTGTAATTATCATTATTGTTATTCTTCACGCGACACTTAAGCGTTCTTTCAAAATTATTTATCCGATTATTGCAATAAATATTACCTCAGTGATTGAATGGATAAGACACTCGCACGTTAAGCGAGCGATCCAGGTTCGATTCCTGACTGGGGTAATATTTTTCGCAATAAAAATAATTTTCAATAATCGGGGATTAATCGATTTCAAATTTGATTATCAATTTAATAGGGAAGGGGTAAAATTTAGCTTTGAGTAGATTACGTTGCAAGATCGTTAAAAATTAACGACACGTAGCGATAAGCATTGTCTTGAAATTTAGAAAAGTAAAAAATTATTCGACACGAAGATCCAGTCTGCCGATGGAAGTCTCTATTGTCTATTTGTTAAAAACAATATTATTTTGTGCTTTTAATATTCAAAATAAGCAATTTCTAGTATTATATTGGCCAATAATTACATTTTTTGTTAGTAAGAGTCTGGCCATCACATATCTTTTCAATATCTCGATTTTGAAACATTTTGATTGGTCCGCCATTTTTTCTCTAATGACGTATTAATGTCACGTAACATTGATCGTAACATCTAGCGATCGTTAAGTTTATTTTCGGCGTTTTTTTCTTTTATTTTTATTATAAAAAGAAAAAGGAAAGAAGAAATTATATATTCTACAAGGTTTTTTGGATGTAATTGCCGAATATAAACATAACAGTGACGTAACATGTAACCAATGATAAGTGCAAAATGATATTTTCACTATTGGATGAACAAAAAGGAAATTAAATAAATAAAGTTTAATAAAGTTTATTTTAATTTATTTTATTGCATTATGCATTGTCATTGACTTATTATCATAATATTTAATATTGTCATAATGTTTAATAATTTTTTTTTTATTAAATATCCTTAATTTATAAACTGCAAATATGTTTGCTATTTTTATATTTAAATTATGACATTGCAAGATGTGACTATTAGTTAAAATATTAAGAAACTTATTAACTAAAAACTTCTAAAACAACAATTGAATTTATAAAGGATATATCGAAACTAACATCCGCAATGAAGATCTAGGCAACTACATTAGAAATAATTCTATTTCCATCTTAAAGAATCTACACAAAGATAATGACCGTTTCAATCCTAAAAATTTTTCACTCAAAGGTTGGGTGCAAGCCATTGAGTTATTCATGAAACATCATCCTAACGCCTTCTTCACCATAGCAGATAAAGGGAATATTACTGTCCTTATGGACAGATTAGATTATACCAATAAATTTGAAACAGTGTTTTCGAATAATGACACTTATATAAAAATCTTATCTGATCCAATAAAAAAATTGACGATTGGAACTTGTTCCCTCTTACAAAGATGAAGGAAAAATGATTACGTAGATCCGACTCTTTATAAAAAACTGTTGGGATTATTCCTAGAACATACGGACTGCCAAAGAACCATAAACCAGGATTTCCGCTGCAAGTAATTGTTTCATCGATTAACAGCCCATTATATCCTTTAGCCTCCTTTTTACACTCCCATTATTTCCCTAAACCGCTCGGTTATATCAGCAACAGTTTCTATTTGGTTAAGAAGCTAAATGGTTTACACTTATGTTCTGATCATAAGCTGATATTATTGGATGTGGTCTTTCTCTTTTCATGAATGTTCCGTCAGATCTAGCACTGAAAAATATTGAGAAAAGATGGGATTTCCAATCACACTAACATTTCTTTACACGAATTTCTTAATGCAGTATCTTGGATTTTGGATTCGATTTATTTTAAATTTAACAACTTATTCTACAAACAGATTTTTGGCAGTCCTATGGGCTCTCCCCTTTCACCAGTCATAACCGACATCGTTATGCAAGACTTAAAGGAGGATGCTATTGCCAGGATTCCAATAGATCTTTCATTTTATGTCAGATACGTCGATGACATTTTGCTAGCTTCACCCCCAGAATTTTTTGACAATATCTTAAAGAATTTTAATGCGTACTATAAAAGATTGCAATTTACAAATCGGGAATAATGACGGTATCAGCTTTCTTGATACTCGTGTGATTGCGAGTGACAAGGGACTAATTTTTTATCTTTAAGAAGTCCACGAATTCGGGTAGATATTTAAATTTCCATTCCCATCACCCTATAGCCCACAAAAGAGGTGTGATTTTCGGAATGATCGACAGAACTCTTTTATTTTCCTACCCTCAGTTTCAGAAAAATCTTAATGAATTGATCACCACTCTGCTCAACATTTGCACACATGCTCCTATTTATTGGATTTTATTTTTATCACTATTAATAACAGAATCAAATATTTCACAAAATTGAATTCTGGAGTTGCATATGATGGGGTTGCTGACGCGGTTGATTCTACGGTGTCCCGCATGCCATTCTTTCTATACGTTAGGGGCATATCTGAAAATTTTGCAACAATTACCAAAAAATACAACCTGAAATTAGGTTATTGGTTAATCCTCTGAATAGATTCATTAAAACGAGCAAAAATTTATTAAATCCGATGATACATCCGGAAGTCATTACAAAATCAATTGCAAGGATTGCGAAGCTATCTATGTCGGACAAACCAAACGACAACTTAAAACTAGAATAAACAAACATATTCGTGACATTAAAAAAGTTACCGGCTCCCCATCTGTGCTTTCGATTCATAGAATGAATTTTAAACATGAATTTGATTGGGATAATATCAGGATTCTAGACAAAGAACCGTCATGTAACAAAAGGATTGTTTCCGAAATAATCCACATTAAAAAAACAATCTCAGGGAATTAATAAACAAAGTGACACGGAATTGTTACCCGAGAGCTATTTTCCCATCCTCAACCTATCCCCGGCTTCCTAAGCATACTTCCTCCTTTTCACAAAATTCCTTCTCCTTAACGGAACATCTCTTTCTCAGCGATGATAATTGTGTTTGACACATTCGTGGGTTTCTTTCTGAGATTAACTATCCATGGCTCCGATCTGTCTTTACAATTTGACCGTATGGACTGTCTCCAAGGTATCCGCATTGTTTTATCTAATCCAAAATGTCGAGACTCTTTTAAGATCAATTCTACCTTCTATATTTTATCTTTCAAATACGTTAGGTGACAATACAATTTAGTCAATACATTGTCGTCAAAATTGGGTGAAGAACGATTACAATATTGATATATGATTACAATATTGTAATCATTCTCAGGATGGAATTGTAAATTATTCTCGGAATTTTTTACTTTGCATGTGCATTGATTTAAGTGTATTGTACATGTGTATTAAATACGTGGAAAGCGTGATAATATATTATTAAATAATAGAGATACTAAAATTGCAAAATCATTGAAAATGATCATAAATTAATTAATTGTGATAAACCAATAAAATGGGTGAAAAATGGGTGAATGTTTAGTATTATTTTGTAACAATTCTTCGAAGAAAGGTCATGTCATGAAAGTTTTCTCGAGAGATCCGAAACGTTGAGCTTTATGGTCGCAAAATATTGGTCATAAAAATTGGGTACTAACAAATTCCTTTCTTTGTGAGGTTTGTGAAATTTATTGTTGACGCTTTTACGCAATGGCCCAAGTAAAACAAGAAATCATATAAAAATCAAAATGACGTCAAAATGACGACTAAAACTCATTTTTTTATGAAGAATTTTCATTTTTCATGATACAATCATAATTTCATCAATTCTTCATCATGATTGAAAAATAAGTTTTTGTCATCATTTTGACATCATCTTGACTTTTATATGATTTCTTGTTCTACTTGAAGAGTTCACTCACTGCGCTAACTTTTGAACAGTTGTCATTGTATTGATTTCACAGAAGATCCTTTTGACAATTGTGTATTAAAAAGTTAAGAATATTATGTGTAACAGTATTAAGTGTAACAGTAGTATAACAGTATTATATTAATTTTTGCTCTTGTGTTAAAAAAGATAAATAGCGAAAAAAAAAATAAATAAAAAAGATAAATAAATAAATAATAATAAATTTAAAGTCATTAAAATTAAAGAAAATATATTAATTAAAGGAAATATATTAATAACTTTGTGAATAGTTGTCAATATATTGATTTCACAGAGAATCGTCTTGACTAGAGACACTACAATAAGAAACTGGTCACAAAAAAGCCACTTTTGATTGATCCGCCATCTTTTGGCTATTCCCACTTATTTTCAAATACATTAACTACATTAATCTTAAACTGTAATATTATAATTTAAAAAAATAAGCGTTTTAAAGGTAATAAAATATATATAGTATATTTATAAAATTTTATTTTACGTAATTATATTACCAATTTATTAATATATTTTTTTAATTTTAACAATTTTAAATTTATTACAATTTATTTATTGTTCATTTTTAATTTTATAATTATGATATATTTATTTATAATTAAATAAAATAGTACAAATAAAGTAAAATAATGAAATATAACATAAAAGAAAAATAATTCTCTTTGTTAAAATAATAGTTAATACGATCTTATATTTTCACAGTAATTAAAATATTATATTAACATTACTTATTTACATTTATTATTTACATACTTATTATTATTATAAACAAACTTTTTATTGCAATTTTAAATAAAATTTAAATATGAAAATAAACAGAAATATAACAATTAATATAAAATAATGAAACTCTCAAAAATTAAAAATTAATGAAAGAAAAAAGAATAAAAAAATTTCTAATAGACATTCTTAAGGTTTGTTCTTTCAAAAATCTAGATTTTATTACAAAAAATATTATTTAAATGCAAAATGCATCGCTATAGATTTTATATATCATATAAATTATATATTTTATATCGTCATATATTTTATGTGTACTGATATTAGTGTTTTTATCTTTTTTATAAAAAATCCTTGATCTAAAAACGATGTACAATTTTTTACAATTTTAAAAAAACAAATCGTTACGTTAATATATGATTCGTAATTATTTCTTTACATTTTGCAACCATAAAATTCGATATTTAAGATCTCTTGGAAAAACTTTGTGTGTGTGTGTGTGTGTGTGTGTGTGTGTGTGTGTGTGTGTGTGTGTGTGTGTGTGTGTGTTGGGGGGGAGGGTGTCTTTGCTAATCTTTCTAGAACCTGTCATATTAATATATGATAGCCTCATCAATTTAGTAAGGCAAAAGATTACGTCTTCACTCCCAAACCTTGTGTAGAGGTCTTTGCCAATCTTTCTAGGATCTATCATTTTAATATATGATAGATTCATCAATTTAGTAAGGCGAAAGATTGCATCTTGCACTTCAACTATAATAATACTTTAGTGATTATTTTCAAATTAACTAAACAAAATTATTTTTTATATATAAGTATATAAGTTTAAATATAAGTTTATATATAAGTTTATATACAAGTATAGATTTTATATTACGTATAAAATATATTTTATAAAAGGCGCACGGCGCATGTAACTAAAATATACATAGCGCTGTAGAGACATTACAATCAGAGACTGACCATTCCGATTCGCCAATCAGAGACTCTGATCCGCCATGTTTTAGCTAGATCTTACGAGAAAGAAAAAATATACACCATCTCACTTTAACCAATAACGCGTTTTGGTAGAGTAAAAGAAATATACACCATCTTACTTTAATTAATAGCGATATTTTTTACTTTGTATGTGCATTGATTTAAGTGTATTGTGCACATGTATTAAATACGTGAAAAAACGTGACAATATATTATTAAATAATAGAGATACTAAAATTGTAAAATATAGTCATAAATTAATTAATTGTGATAAATCAATATAAAAAATGGGTGGATGTTCATTGTTTTACTTAAATTTTATTTTATATTGTAATAAAGTTTGTTTATAATAATAATAAATATGTTTAATAATCTTTTCTAAAAAAAAAGGCATGACATCGATACTTGCATCTCTCGAAATTTCCTCGAAATTTATTGTTGACGCTTTTCCACGATAGATTCTCTCGCTGCGCTAACTTTGTGAATAGCTATCATTGTATTAATTTCACAGAGGATCGTTTTGACAATTGTGTATCAAAAAGTTAAAAATATTATAATGTAACAGTAGTATAATAGTATTATATTAATTTTTGCTCTTGTGTTGAAAAAAATAAATAGTAAAAAAATAAATAAATAAATTTAAAATCGTTAAAATTAAAGGATATATATTAATAAATTGGTAATATAATTATGTAAAATAAAGTTTTATAAATATACACATTTTATTACCTTTAAAACACTTTTGTTTTTAAATTATAATATTTACAATTTAAGATTAATGTAGTTATGTATTTGAAAATAAGTGGGAATAGCCAAAAGATGGCGGACTAATTAAAAGTTGCTTTTTCGTGGTCAGTCTCTGATTATAGTGTCTCTAATAGTGCTGTATCGAGTCGCTATGACAGATTTCCTAACCAAAAAAGTAGTCAACTTTAATGCTTAATATCTTGATTTGTAAGGCAGATCGCCACGTTTTTCTGCCAGATTCTTTTATTTTGAGCGAAACCGTCGATTGAGCCTCCAAATTTATCAAAATTGGAAGTGATGGGAGTATTCTAAATAATTATCCAAATCCGTAACATTTCCTTACTGCTTAAGTTTTACTACTTAAAATTTTTTTGCGTGCCCCATTTTTAATCTTTTTGAAACATGATTTCATGAATGATAGAAGTTGCGAACAGCGACTTATAAGTTAAGACATTAGAAATGAAACACGCGTGGTACATTATATTATGATACATTATATTAAGCATGGAATGCATAGAAGATAGCAGCGTATTAAACCGCCGGTACACGGTGCTTTTTTTGAACATATTTATAGCGTTTTCAATTTGCTGACTCGACTCGACATTAAGTCAAGTCGGATTAGATCACAAGTTCGATATCTGCAATGAGACTCGATATTTGCAAACATGGCGGAAGATTTTGTATCTTTATATCTTCTAACATTTATCAAAAATTAATTTCTACAGACTTTCAGGTCCTATTAAATAATATTACAATATTAAGTAGTACTATAGTATATACTATAATACTATAGTAATTTCTTATCTAATCTATTCATTGTTATAGATCCCATGTCTATACTAAAACCTAGTCTGACATAATATAAGGCTATAAGGCTGTAAGGCGTGATTGTAAGAACCTATTTAAATGAATTATTTTCATATTTCTTAAGCCTAGTTTACAATGACATAACATAAGGCTATCATATCAGATTAGCGGTTGCTCAGCTACGGTTGCCGGTGACGATTCTATTATTACCAATTACATTGACTATAACCAGGATCTGCTACATTGTGATTGGCTGAAATACAATCATCAACCGATAATCGTAACCGCGCAACCGTTAATCTGATATGGCCTTAAGGCTGTAAGGCATAATTGAAGAACTTACTTAAATGAATTATTTTCATTTCTTATGTTTAACAATCTTACGTCACAGTATAATTATGCTGTATACTTATGTTATGTCATTGTAAACTAGGCTTAAACTAGATTACTAACTAGGGCTTTGGACTTGCGTCACATGCGTTTTCCGGTTGTATGCGAGAAAATGGCAGTAGTCCTGTGTATGTGACGTGATACTTGTTTAAATCTTACAGCATCACTGTATGTATGACTATTAAATTTCTATAAAAATGCCAACATCTTGTTGCAAAAAGTGTCAAAAAATGTCTTAATAAAAAAAAGATATTAGTCTATTTAAGTAAGTTTTACATTTATATATATAATAAATATATAAATGTTCTGAAAGATATCTATTAGATTCGGAAAAAATTAACGGAGACCGACTGGATTTGAACTCGGGATCCCTCGTCTACCAATCCGACACTTAGTCTGCACGACCACGACGGCTCCTCTCTGTTAGTGTTTATATTCCGAATCTCTTTCATGACCGCTTACGGTCGTCTAATTCTTACAGTTCGGCCATTCTGGTATTACATTCGTCCCGAATGTACCGAGTCTTCCTCTATCGGATTTTTATCCGAAACTTGGAGCTTCTGCTCCCGACTTTCGATCACTTTCTTGAACGACCGACACGACTCCTTTGGAGTACTACTCCACGACTTTTTTCCCGTTCATTTCTCTTGAACGACCGACAACGACTTTGGAGTACTACCCCCGACTTTTTCCGTTCACTCCTGAACGATCGACTTGTCAGGTAACATAGGCTGAATCTTCTCTGAGGTAACATAGGCTGAATCCCACTTCTGAGATTGAAAGATATCTATTAGATTCGGAAAAAATTAACGGAGACCGACTGGATTTGAACTCAGGATCCCTCGTCTACCAATCCGACACTTAGTCTGCACGACCACGACGGCTCCTCTCTGTTAGTGTTTATATTCCGAATCTCTTTTATGACCGCTTACGGTCGTCTAATTCTTACAGTTCCATGAAACGTAAATAGTGATTAATGCAATTTTACAGATTATGATGAAAACGAAATTTTTAATATTTTAGATTTTTATTTAAAAGAGAAGACTATTTGAAAAAATATGATTTCAAAATATTGGAATTTTTCTTTTTAACAAAAGATAGCCGAAGATTCTAAAAAGCGATATATAGAATAAAATTGTTACTAGAGTAATAAGAAAATTTGTATTAAATACAAATGTATTTCTATTAGATACTAGATATTTCGATGAATTAGAAATTGGAATAGATACTCCAGACCGTGTTCAACTAATAACTGCAATATGTAGGCAATATTTAACAATAAGAATGTTTTCATATTCGAATAAATTAAATAAGAAAATTATTCTAATTAGTCAACGTCATCAATTGACCAAACTCATTTTATTTTATAATTAACTTTTTAAATTTTTGTAATTTTTATTTTTTTTTTTTATATTTTGCTTCTTTTTATTTTCCTTTTTATTATGTTGAATTACATTTTTTTATGTTCTGCAAACTCTTTTATGTTCTGTACTCTTCATGACAACAATTATTCATAGCTTTATGTTTTTTTATATTATAAATAAATAAATAAATATATATATATAATGTTGATATATATATAGCGTTGATATATAATTTTATTATATGTTAAGTTCAATATGTTTTTTAAATATTATTTATCACAGTTAAATGGGCCTTTTGATTATTCAACAATTAAAATAAATATTATTTTTAATTTACACAGTTTGAGTGAAACAATAATTATTACAAAACTTTGTTGAATATCACACGCAATAACTATTTTAAATGTGATGGCAGCGGTCATTTTCTCGCATACCGGAAATCCTATCGGATGCAAACCACGCATCTCGATAATGACATGTTAGCAATCTAGTTTAGTATAAACATCTTTATCATTTTTCGATTCAATTACTCTGAATTGTACTCTTTTTATTTCTATTTCCAAAACTTGCATCTCTTTCAAGTGTTGCATTTCTAAATTGTTAATTTCTTTTAAATGAATTTCCTTTATATTGCTCATATTCTTTTTATGTTTTTGTTTAATATGTGCTAGTTATTGTTCTTGATCTATTACTCGTCTTATACGTTCCGCATGTAACGTATCTTCCAACAATTGATCTTCATCTAGTACATTTCTTTTTCGTTTCAAAGAATGCATCTTTTTAGGTCTTTTTTATCATTCATTTTATCGTTCAATGATTGTTCTTTTTGTACATCAATTTGTTGTTCCTCTCCACTAGATAAAATGGTTAGTGTCATCCTTTTCTGTTTCCTTTTTCGAATATTTCTGTAAAGCAAATACATTTATTATGTGTGTGTACATTTATTTTGTGTGTGTATGGTGTGTGTGTGTGTGTGTGTGTGTGTGTGTGTGTGTGTGTGTGTGTGTGTACATATATTATTCATATGTATAGTATTTATATTTTTATTTTATTATATTTTTGTAATACAAAATATTATGTCGGCATACAACACAAATATATAAACAATAACCTTGCAAATACCTTGCAAAGTTTCTGTATTGCTGAATGTAATACAATCTTTATTGTTCGATTCTAATGACTTTACATTTTGATTATTGCCGGTAGATATCATTTCAAACACAAAATCTCGTTTAACGGAAATATATTTATTATATAAAAAGAAAGCATATTAATTTATTATTAAATTAAATATTAATATTTAAAAAATTTTATTAATTTTTAAATATTAAAAATAAAAATAATAAAAATAATTAAAAAAATATTACAAAAATTTAATAAATAGAATTATTCTTATAGAATACATTAATACATACCATTAATTTCTGCATTAGATATAATAGCATTATATAATAATTATTCAGACATATTAGATGTAAATGAAACAGATGCAGTCTTTATAAGATGTAATGCTATATTAGCAATATCAGGATCAATATCCACTTTTACTTGTGATAGTTCTTCGCCAGTTGCCAAACATGATTGCTTTTCCTTCATCAGTGCTTCTCTCTGAGACTGTTTTAGATTAATCCACAATTTTTTTAATTAAATTGTAGTCCTCTGTTATAACAAAATTTTATATATAATTTATTATATATAATATATAATTTATGTATTTGTAATGTTATATGTATATATATATATATAATATAATACTTAACGATTATAAATATAATAATAATAAATAAAATATTATTTAATATTATTTAATAAATATTATAATTTTAATTGAAATTAAAAAAAAGCGACTTAAAAGAATTCATAATATTCTCATCGGAAAATAC
Organism: Pogonomyrmex barbatus; assembly: GCF_055798465.1. Taxonomy (NCBI): domain Eukaryota; kingdom Metazoa; phylum Arthropoda; class Insecta; order Hymenoptera; family Formicidae; genus Pogonomyrmex; species Pogonomyrmex barbatus. Next base: position 4,533,932 of record NW_028297115.1, on the reverse strand, counting down.
ATCGGAAATATTACAGAAACTATCGAATCGAGAATAAGTATAATTTTAAGTACACCTTCGTTAAGTCGATCTTAAATTAAATAAGATTTATTTGAGCAAAATCTTCTTCACGAAGATTATCTTATTTTATAACTATGAAATCTAACTATGAAATCTGAATTGAAATCCAAATTGAATAAAGCGATCAAAATTGCGTTATGTATTAATTTGAAACTCAACTATGAATACAATCCTATGATTGGTAAATTTCTTATGGTTTAAGGCTTAAATTATCTATTGTAGACCGGGACTTATTAATAAATAAAAAGCAAATAAATAGCAATAGATAAAATAAAGCAATAAATAAAAAACCGAGACACACAAAAAAACTTAAGCAGTAAGGAAATCAACGTTACGGATTTGCTTGCTCATACTGTCTTACGTTCTCGACTGTAATTGACTAATTTGCTTACCGCTTTATTGCTTAAATTTTCTCGTGTGCCATGGCCCTAACTTGTCTGTGTATTGAGTATGTACGTTCTTGTTGTATTTAATTTCATTGAAGATTGCTAATAACATAACTTGCGCATATCTATCCATTCTCCATCATTCGATTATATTATGGACAAGCTTTTATTTAAACAACTCGAATCATGGCCACAAGATTACACTAGTCTTTGTTTGATGCGTTTTGGAAAACAGATTCAATGAAAGATGAAAGCATTTCTGCAAAATGCGTGCTTCCCGTAAACTGTAAGATGTAAAAAATTTAGGAGTTGCAATTTGAAAATTTTATAAAAGAGTACAGATCTGTTAAATCACACTGGCTTATCGACTATTAAAGTAGACTGTTTACGCGAATATTTCGATTCTCGCTCTTGCAACCTTTTCCTACTATGCCACAATGCACATATAACTCTTTTCGCCCCTCTCTCCCTATTCTGACGCACACTTAGTATTTAACTTTTACATTTCATTTTTCTCTTGTTACTTGGAGATTTCCGTTCTCTGGAAGATATGACTTATTTATTTAATCTTCTATATAGTACTTTGTTGATTCTTGTTTTGTAGATAATAGAGACAACTAGATTTCTGTTAAGATGATAGGGACGACGAGAGCGGAAACTAAACTTGCAAGTTTCTCGCTTGATCGGTTTTATCTATTAGCTATTTATCACTCGACATCTCTACGTCTATGTATGACCCCGATGTATTAGTTTCGTTGTAATAGATAATTACAAAGGGGAAGAGAAAGAATCACGGATGTAGAGTGTGATACTTGAAACATTTTGATTGCATTAATATTAGTGCGTTATGAAGAAAAATGAAGCATTTAAGACAAATTTCGAGCGGACGCATTACAATTAACATAAATTTTTGTATAAAGCTATTCTGGTAATACCAAAAGTACGGAAGTATCGCGATGATTATCAAATATGAAATATTTTTGAGAATAAAATATAAGGTATTTTATCAAATATTTAATTTCTGTTGGCCTTATTTGAGATATTTACATGTGCAAAATATCTAGAAAGATTGATTAGACAAAGAAAATTTACTCGAAAACTTTACTTGAAAAATTCTATCCAGAACAAAACCTACTACGTTGACTATAAAATATCGAAAGCGTGCAATTTTTATACGTTCGGCCCATTTCTCTCTGCAGATAACAGGATATCGATGTGAAACAGTCTGATAATTTCGAGCGTCTTACCCTACATTCATTGGTCCACTCCATCGGCGTGAACACCAGTGGACCATAATTCCAAAGAAGCATACATTTCTCATCGACGTTGGATATGATGAGTCATCAATACCCTCGGTGTTAAAAATATATAAAATAGAGATATGTCGATGTTTGAATCAAATGCGTTATATCTCCGGTATTATCGAGTTCAACACTCGTATCATACGATCCTCTATATTTGACACAATAGTATATATCTAGTTTTAGCGATGGTCACATATGGGGCTAAATCGCGTGTGAGGCGATGCGTAACAAACTCGAAATTCTTGGTGCAATTTATTCGAAACCGTTGCTACTCTGTGATACGCTACACAACCAACGCTTCATCCGTCGTGCGCCGTTGAATCGAGCAGCGCCAAACGCACCGAGTGGCACCGAGTGCGAACTGACGCGAACACGACCGAAAATGTCAACGGGAGTGAGACGCGGAGGGGACGGGACGGGACGGGACGGGACGGGACAGGACGGGACGGGATAGGTTGAGGGGAAGGAGGAAACATATCTCGAGGATGGCACCGCGAACCGTGCGGGCAAAGAGAGAGGAAGAAAGGTTGCGAGGCGAAGAGAGAGAGAAGAGAGAGAGAGAGAGAGAGAGAGAGCGTTCGGCCAAATTCGACGATCTTCGGTCGGCCACGAGCGTCGCTAGTGGCGCCTCGTTCCGACGACGGTGGGGGTAGGAACGATGCATGGGCAGCGACTAGGAGGCACTCGGGAGGCAGGGAGGGCATGCGAACGACGGTGGAGCGCACAGTTCGGCAGTCGCCATTGCGAGTCTCCCTCGTGTCTCGCGCATCGCGACCAAGTCTGTAATATCCGCGTGGAGCCTGGACTCTATTTTTTCGTTTAACCTAATAGAATACATCCCCCCGTCGTGGGCCCTCATGCGCGATACCCCGATGCAGAGATATTGCAGCGAGCTCACCGAAAAATTGTTGAAATCCCTTGACAAGGAATACAATGTAAGTAAAGGCGGAGTGTGGTGTATCACGGCAAGATACACCGCGCCGTCTCCGTGTCCGCACGCGCAAACGGCTATCGGGCCACTCTCGATCCCCCGTGCGCCGTGTTGCTGCCTGTACCAGTGACGTGCGCGAGAGTGCCCGCTAGAGTGACAGCGGGTGCGTGTGTGTGTGTGTGTGTGTGTGTGTGTGTGTGTGTGTGTGTGTGTGTGTGTGTGTGTGTGTGTGTGTGTGTGTGTGTGTGTGTGTGTGTGTGTGTGTGTGTGTGTGTGCGCGCGCCTCTCTATGTGTATACGTGGTAGCGTGGCGCGGTCGCGGTCGCGGTCGCGGCTGCGGCGCGCGATTGCTGTGAATTACG
>NW_028297115.1:4462825-4530789 GCF_055798465.1 Pogonomyrmex barbatus | reverse complement strand
CGTCGCCGCCGCCGTCGCCGCCGCCGTCGCCGCCGCCGTCGCCGCTACCGCCACTGCCACTGCCACTGTTGTCGCCGCCGCCGTGGTCGTTACCGTCGCACGCTGCAGTACCGCGCGACACTGATCCTCTCGTCTTCTCATCCTCTCTTCGCCACGACACACCACGATACATGCAACAAAGATGCAAAGACCATTTAAGCGCGCTACGAATGGCCTGTCCGTTCGACTCGCCCTCTCGTTCACTCGCTCGCGCGCGCACACACCGAGCGAACGTGTAAGAGAGAAGAGTACGGCGAGTGGGAGAGAAAAGGATATCGGTCGAATCGGGAGTAACGTAACGTAACGTAACGTGCGTGTAGCGCGCGTTTTCAGTTACCTGGCTACATAACCTCAATCTAGATGATGGTGCGCTTCGACATAAGGCAGTACGATTGCCCGAACGCTATAGTATCTTTTCTCACATACGTTTCGCGCTTCGTATGACATATGACGTATGACGTACGTTTTTTTCTTGCCTTCGTTATATCGTGGGATCGAAATTTGGCAAATCGCGACTGTCGATCTGTCGATCGTGCGAACGCATATCGCCTTACTCTCTACACGATGCTCGTGTCGTTTTGCCTAAAATTCAATTATTCAAAATTCATGTCATTTCTATTCCTCTCGAGAGAAGCAAGTAGTTGGTAGCTTAGGGCTGAGATGCAATGTGAGGTTTCCGCCAGATGGTAATCGTTATCCATCTCTGGACGGAGACAGCCATGCTGCGCGTAGATTCGACAAAAATTGAGAGTTCTGTGCTTCCGTGACAGACACGTGCGTATAATATTTTTGCGCGAATTGAACCACCTCGCGCACATTGCACGCAAAGTGCATTCGGTCGATTCCCTGGATAATCGCTATCAAAGAGTTGATTTTTATAAAATATAGATAAATAAAAATATTTAGAAATATTTTATATTGTTTGACAATTTGACACAATTCTCATTTTATTGGAAACATTTAGTCAGTTCAATTTTTTTTTTGTCGAAGAATTTATAATATTACAAATCATAACCTCGAATCTGTCAGCTTCAAGAAAATGTATGTGTATGCGTCATGTATACATATCTGTATACGTGTGTGTGTGTGTGGTGTGTGTGTGTTGGTGGCATTGTGTGTTTTGTCATGTATGTATGTGTCATATACAATGTGTGGAAAGAGAGAGAAAAAGATAGAATACACACACACACACCTGCGTTGAGATAAAATTGATGTGAAATCTTTCTTCGAAAAGTATCATTTTATACATGTTGAAATCTAATAATAATTATCAAATATTTATAATTGGAATAAACATATGCTAAAAGTTATATACTTATCTTCATTTCAGGTCATCGATATGCGAGCTGTTGTCGATGTCATTTCGGCATTGGAAAAGACAACAGTTACTAAAGAAGTGCTGGAGGTATATATAACGATTGAATACATTATTAACTATTTTTAATACTACTACATATATTTTTTTATGTTATATAAATTCTATGATATATTTTCTATGTTATATATATACTAAAAAAATATATACACTTACAAATATTATCAAATGCAAATACAAAACACAACAAAAACTATGAATAAAAAGATTATTATTTTATTATTTTATTTTGATTTTATAGGATAAAATATTATTGAATTATATATAAAAAAGTGTGTTAAATTTATGACAATGATTTAATTATTAGATAATATTGTATACGATGTATAATTAGTTTTATATGAAATTGAACTTTCCAAATTTACTGATGTAAGTGCAATTTTAACAATGTCTTTCAACAAAAATGTAACATTTATGTTAAATACAGTTTTAACTAGTACTCGCCAATATTTTTTACATTAATAAATTGTAACTTTTTATTAAATACAAATAAATATTCAATTCATCAAGATTATAAATCTGAATATTAAATACATGTTGTGTGTATGTGCAAAATAATTATCTTAATTAAATATTTAAATAATCAATACTTTATTAATCAATAGTTTATTATAAGAATTTATATATTTTTTATTTATATTAATGTTAAGATGGTATTCACAAATATTATATAAGCATGCACACAAATTTTTAATAAAAAGAGCTATTATATTTCAATTATTAAATTTATTGATATTTATGTATTAACAAAAAATTTTTAATTATTATAATGCTAAAAGAGAGTAATGATATTATATAATTATTGTTTATATACTATTTTTACTAGGTTACGAGACTTGGAAAACACATCAACGAACTTCGTCGAAAGACGAGTAATGAAGCCTTGGCCAAGCGTGCGAAAGATTTGGTACGCCGCTGGCGAGACATGGTTTTACCAACGGTACACTCTACGCCTACTTTGGCTGACACGGCACCACCGGCTTTCAATGGTGCGAAGGAAGTGGCTCCGAGAAATTTTAAACCACAAAGTCCTGCATTACGAGTTTTTAAACCTCACAGTCCTTTATTGAAAGATACTCCCCTTAGAGTAAGTTTCAATTTGTCAAACAAGTTGCCTATTAGGGAAACGAGGCAGTAATGAAATCTTCTTATCTCTTTTATATAAATTGAACCAAAGAGGAACAGAGATCACATTTTGAACAAGAATACAATTGCTGATAAGTTTAGGAAGAAATAATCTTTTATATAGTGCGTGCGTACGTGCGTGATTATAAAAGACATTTTGCATAATACACTTTATTTAAAACAATCATTTGCTGTAAAAATATATTTTAATATTCATTACTTTATGAGTTGAATTGTAAATTACACTTTACTTTGAATATCATAGCGGTAGATATGATAATTTAAGTACTTATAGTTAATATATAAAATATAAAAATTATTTTTGATATATTTAAAATATACATTTTGATAAGATGAGACACTATTGATGATACAAAATATTATAAATTTATTATAGGTGCTTAGTCCGGCGCTATCCGTGCACAGCGATCATTCACGCTCTCCAAATGCGTCTTCAAACAACAAGCAGTCAATTACACCGACCAGCAATCACAGGATAAGTTCCTGCTCGAGAAACGCCTCTCCAGTGCTTAATTCCTCGAGTCAGAATCACACAATGGAAGCAGTGCCCCGTACACACAGTTCCAATAAACGACTACGGAAAGAAGAGAATAGCAAGGACCAATGTCAATACTATCAATCGCCACGTGGAACCGAGTCGATGGTAGAGGAAGTCAAGAAACAGCGGCTCAACGGCGAGAACATAAGTGGTAATTTAAATTCGCAAGTGCCTAGCCCTACACTGAAGGAACGAATCTCTTCTGATCGTTTCGCGGAAACTTCTCTCGAAGCCACGAATGAGGATTCGGGTCCAAAGAAACGTGGCCGAAAAAAGGGTAGTAAGTTCGCGAAGCGACAATCGTTCCTAGAGGACAGTGTGAAAGAGAAGTTGGCCAGTATCTCGAGGAATCCGAAGCTCAAGACCACCCAGGAGTTGTTAGCTGATTTGCAGGCGCGTGGAAGCAATTGTAGCCCCGCAATTGGCAGCATCAATGCCCTACCTAGTCAAAGCATCGCGGAACCGCCCAGCATGGAAGATGTTTTACGAGGCAGCAACAGCGAGCAAATGTCCAAGTATCTGCGTTGCTCAAGCCAGAAGAATTCCCAGAATCTCCTTAGGAGCAATCTGGCCTCCTTGGAGATGTCGTCGTCGTCGTCGTCTACTGGCAGGACACAAAAATTTTCGGCTCGGTTGAGATCTGCCGAGAATTGTCGCGAGCCCTCGCCTGAATCATGCCAGGACAGGCTACGCGAAGACGATAGGTTATCGGAAAGCACTGAGACATCAACGTGTCGATCACCGTTGCAACGGGACCTTACAGTCGAAGAGATATTGGCCAAGTTACCGCCCTTAGATCCCAACACGATAGACTGGGGTGAGCACGAGGAGCGGAACGATTCCGAATATTGTCCGCCACCGCGGGATGTTACCGCAGAAGATCTTGAGAGGTTGCACACACAGTACATCGAAGGACTTAACGGAAACTTCCAACCGAATTTATTGACAGCGATCGTGTGTTCCGATGGTGATGAGCGCTCGAACGCCAGAGACGGAGGAAAGCAAGTGTCGTCTGGATTATTGAACGTGAATAGTGTAAAAAGTGTGTATAACAGCCAAACAGACAATGTGGAATTTCGGGAGTGGCATCAGATGCTAGCAAAGCCCAGTTACCAGGGCGAAATCCTCAACATATTGCCTTATGTTATTATCGATTAGTGATTTTATCAATTTATTCTATTATTATCCTCTCTCTTCTTCCCTTTCCTTTTCCCTGCTCCCTCGAGAAAAGAATTGTGAGAAAAATTTGCAAATAATTAAAAAACAATCGATTGATCTATTAAAATTAACGATTTCTATTGCGATTTTTGATTATATTCTTCATTTCTATTTACGCCGACGCATTATACCGCCATCCTTCTTTATCATTATTTCATTCCTGTTAATATATGTAATCATTATCTCGCTAATCATATAACTGTGCAACCGCGTGATGAATAAAGAAAGAAAGAAAGAGAGGAAAGGTTGGAGAGGGGTGGAGAGGAGGGCATTCTTCGTACTATCATCATCGTTATTAGCATCAACATCATCGCGTATTACTACTACTACTACTACTACTACTACTATTACTTCTACTTCTACTACTACTACTACTACTACTACTACTACTACTACTACTACTACTACTACTACTACTACTACTACTACTACTACTACTACTACTACTACTACTACTACTACTACTACTACTACTACTACTACTACTACTACTACTACTACTACTACTACTACTACTACTACTACTACTACTACTACTACTACTACTACTACTACTACTACTACTACTACTACTACTGCTACTGCTACTGCTACTACCACCACCACCACTACTACTACTACTACTACTACTACTACTACTACTACTACTATTATTATTATTATTATTATTATTATATTAATATTATAATTTATATATAATATTAATATTATTTTTTATTAATATTATTATTGTTATTAGTATTATGTCAATTATTAGTATTATCTATGCTTTTATTCCTTTTATTCCTCAATTCTCTCCTCTCCACTATCATTTTTCCACATAATTATTGATATTTTCTTCATCTTCATCATCATAATCACCATTATCATTACCATCGTCATCGTCATCATCATCATCATCATCATTACACATTATCTTTATCATCATCATCATCATCATCAATCTCCGTCATTGTCATTGTGACGATAAAGAAACTGAGAGCTCATTAGGAAAAAATGAAATCAATGTTAAATTATGATTGTCAAAGTAAAGGCGTCAGAGATTAATTTTGTAATCGCACCGTACGCGAGATAAGTTGTTAATTGTGTGAGATATAAATATTACGTAGATATGGAATAATAGATATATCGTGACACAAGCGCTGCATTATTTTTACACAATAATAAAAATAGATGTCGATGCGGCCCTCGACTTCTCATCTTTTGAGTGTTCAAAATACATAACGCTCGTTTCACTTGCGCGTTATTTTATGCATTACGCGCCAAAAATTAATTCGTATCTTTTTTTACTTTTCTATCGCATTCCGAGCTCAATCCGAAAAAAACACGGGCCCAATACACAAGTTAGTCCTAAATTCTATTAGAAGGGAAAAAAAGAGCAAAATAAAAAGATGGAAGAATAAAACACAAGAATGAAAGTTCTTATAAGAGAACTTATGCAAATAGCGTTCAAAGATAGAAATATAAACAAGATTCTAATAATTGTCAAGATCTCTAAGACGTTTACTGTTCTTCAAGTATTTCACAAGACTGTTACACTCTGTCGCGCAACTGTAGAAAGCAATGCGATTTCTTCGAGCTATCAATAAATTAGGTACACTGGTGCCTTAATTAAGCAAGAAAAAGAAAGAGAGAAAAGATATATTTGTCTAAGTGCGTAAAGTTTCTACTCAAAATTTCTTTCGTTTGCGTTACAATTTACAACGGCGGGCGTATTGAAAAGTCACGTGATCGATCATGCATTATCAGACGCAAAGGGTTGCGTAACATTAATCAAGTACGGACGCGATACAAGTTCTTCATCAGGTGCAATACCCGAACAAGTTCAAGTTTATAATATACAGGATGTGTCCAAAAAGTTGCGGAGCGCTGAATGAATTATAATAAAACGAAATTGCGAAAAAGATGCGTGCCTGGTTTATCTCGTTCAGAAATGACCCCTATTGAGCTCGAGATAAGGCACCTCTAGTTCAGTGAAGAATCGAAAAATGTTGTTTTATAGAGTTGTTCAATACACATTTATTAACATTTTTTTTCGTTTCTGGGCGAAACTGACAAATTTCAGCCGTTTTCCTATCCTCGTTTTCTTATCCCTTAAAATTTCTGATTTTTCCGGGTTTAAAATTGGAATGTCGGCATCCATGTCTAAAGAAACGCGCGTACTCGTCTAAAGAGTTGTGTAGATCGTGAACTATGATGAGAGAGAAACTGTATTTATACAAGAATCATCCATCAGCTGGGAATTAAAATCTTTAAAATCTTGGCAGTCACGAATTTTTTCCAAATTTTTTGTTGCGTTTTATGATGATCCATTCAGTCTCAGAGCTTTTGCTTGCAACCCGTGTCTTGTATATTTTGTGTGAAATAAATCGAGTTAAATGTACTGTCACCCATCAGAGACATCGTTTATTATTCTGTAGCATAATCTTTTTTGTTTCCACACGATTAACAAGATATAATGCGCACTGCTCCACGTGTAACCAAAAATTGTGAAAAGCATGCCAAAATAAGAGGAAATTTGTGTATTTACTTTGTCGAGAAATTGCTTTTTGGTTAATTCGAGTTACTTTTTTATGAGTTGCTTTTTCAGACATCTTTTGCCAAACGTCAAACAAGTCACACAACGTCACACAACATTTCGAGAAAACTTCGCGTATGAGGATTTACAATTACATCGCTATCGTTATGGCTAAAGAGATAATTTGGCTAATACATGAGGATAAAAAAAAACAAAAAAAAACATCACCGATGAATCTAAACTTGACTTTTTGTATTTATGCGCGGAAGCGTTATAATGGCAAATGTTGAAGAAATTGGCGTTTATTGTGTTGTAAAGAAAGCATATCATGGCGGATAGTCGGCGAAAATATATGTTCTTGCCTATTATTATTACGTTTTTAATCATTTTCCACTTTTTGGACGCATCTGCTCGCAAAAATTCGCAAACACTCGATTAATCAAACGCTATACAGCCGACGAATAATTGCGACAATTATGTCATTGTGTCATAGATTCATTTTATGTATCGAAACAATGAGTTTCGATAAATTTTAGGACACGAGGAGGTATCTCGTAATCATGGGCAGATAGAATAGATTAAACCGAAAAGTTCTCTACTTTGTTTTGCAATTTTCGTAATAATTGGAAAATAATAGAGATGAATAAATGTGCATCCGCACGCGAAGAATGCCCAGCATTTCGCACATTCATGATAGTTAGAAGCGTAGCGAAATATTCTTCTACAGGATCCCTGGCGAAAATAAGGCGGAAATAAAAAGTTGAGCATAAGTCGAATATAAAAGACGAGTGACAGAAGTGTAAACAAAATTTCTAGGGAGCGTAGATTGGAACAGCGAAACGTAAAAGAAATGTAAAACGTTTACGAAGCGTTTTAATGCTTCTTTTATGTGCCATTGTTCCAATCTACGCTTCCTAGAAGATTTGTTTACACTTCTGTCACTCTTCAGTTACATTCGGCTTACGCTCAACTCTTTATTTACACCTTATTTTCGCTAGGGATGATGTGCTTTTTATTAATTTTTACAGACTTTTATTAATTAATTTTTCATTAATAATTGCGAAGATTGAAAAATATTCTCTTAAATAAGGGATAGATAAAAAAAATTATCAGTTCTGTCATTAACTCAATATGGGTTATTCTTTTAATTATATTTATTATAATTATAATTATATTACATTGTTTTTAAATAGAAATGGTTGCAGAAAGTTGATAAAAGTGATTATTGATACTCTGCAAAAAATAATGCGAGACACGTCATTTTACGAAATTGCTTTGCGCGTGACTGTACATACGTTGGCATTACACGTTTTTTTAGAGACTTTCATCAAATCCTTATTGTCAGAATTCGAGCGTAAAGCAGAGAACAGTTTTTATTTTTCTTTTTTTCTTTAATATCGGAATTTGTAGACGCACGCATTTTGTCATAATAAAACGATGATTATGATTTTCAAAATAACAAGAATACACGAGATTTTTCGTGAGGCTCTATAAGAGCGAATGGAGAAAGAATTATTCTTTTTGCAGATTTTACTTCAATCTAAATATCTTATTAATAAAACGCCGAATGTAGAGACAATCAAATTTTATCTCTTCGATTTTGAAACATATATTGCAATATTTTAAAGACTAATGATTATTTTATTCAAAACTTGAATCGCGCATTGATTCTCTTTGAATAATTAAGAAGTGGTTAGCCTTTAAAAAAATCAGTAAAAATTGTCTTATTATGTGGCGTTTACTTCTCATAATTAATCGTAATCTTAATGCATTGATGTATACTCACACGTACGATTTATGTTTGTCAATGAATTCTCTTATTCTTCATTTGAGATTTCGTTATAGCTACACGGATTTCTTCCAGGAAGTTTTCAGTTTTACATTTAAAAGACAAGACAGATATATTTCATGAAAGACAAATAAAAACAACGTTAATCGAGTAACATTTCAACGTAAAGTGAAATAATGTTTTACAAATTTTTACTAAGGAAAAGAGCAATCATATGTTAAATATCTATAATTGATTGATTTGCTCGGATTATGTCCGAATATGTGAAATGGGATTTAAATTTATTAGATCTTCATTTATTATTTCAACGTAACTTCGCTATAAACCAGTAAAAATTTATTCTATAAATACAATTATTTGGGAGTGTCCCGTTTGACCACATCCCAATTGACCACTCACAGAGACCGATGCCTAGAATTTTTCCACTATGCAAACGTTGTGAATGGTTAGTGCCACCTCAATTGTTTTTATCTATCTATAAGCTGGTTTAGAACGTTTTTTGACGTTGTCTGATGCCTTTCGGCCCTGCATACATTCGTAATGCATGTGTGTTAACACACGGATATATGGACAGAGAGAAGCCTGACAGCGGACCATGCCCGCGATTTAGCTGTAATTAGAGACACTGGGTGCTTTCCAACAACGTACACAGGCGACACCGTGTAACACAGTGTCTACACTGGTGCTTTCCATCTATGACACAGAGAGACACAGAACGACACTGCGAAACACAGCTCGATCCTAAGTTTGGCCGTGTCGGACGTCAATAGCGCCAATATATCGAGCAAAATTATTTTTTTTAAGTGTGGTACTAATATACATTCCGGTCATTATTGTCATTTTGGATGCGTTCCGTTTCTTGCATGATACGCATAATGCATCATTTATCCTTGTTTAATGATAAGGATAAATGATACATCATGCGCATCATGCGAGAAACGGAACGCATTCTTTATTTGCAAAAAAATGTCTTCGTCGCGTTTGAATAACGTAGTACCGAATCCGGAATTCTTAGGTAATCAATATTCAGTTTTTTTTTTTATTTAAAGAACTATATAAGCTTAAAAACATTACATATTTGTTGATGACCCATTATTAGTACATATTCTATTGGATTAAGTTTTATTGTATGTTCTTTTGTCGGTATTATAAAGAAATTATTCCTACATTAGATGATGTTAAGCATCATGCTTATTTCAAAGGAAAAGAAGTTTTCCTTGAAGGAGAAAAGGAATTATACTCACCTGAAATGAATAAGATTCCATGTAATTTCAAATCGAAAAGATCATAGTTATTTTACAAATATAAAATAAAGCTTGTAGCCAGGAATAAAATAATACATATAATTTACTTAAATTTATTTCAGCATGTACCAATAATTCTTCAAAAAATGCACTGGCAATAATGGATGATAAAAAAACGAAAAAAATGCGCTCATGTTTATGCGTGATGGTCTTTTCCTACGTCTTTTACGCTCTCTAGTGAGCGTGTTTAGTAACTTATGTTCCAATTAAACTCTATAACTGTGTCTTACAGTGTCTCTCTGTGTCACACTGTGTAACACCAAACTCTCCTTGTTGGAAAGTACCCACTATAATCAGGACTGGCTACGACTCTGATTCGCCAATCAGAAACTCTGATCCGCCATGTTTTTAGCCATGGCTAAATCCTATGAGAAAGAAAGAAATATACACTATCTCATTCTAATCAATAGCGATATTTTTTACTTTGCATGTGCATTGATTAAGTGTATTGCATGTGTATAAACACGTGGAAAGCGTGACAATATATTATTAAATAATAGAAATACTAAAATTGCAAAATATAGTCATAAATTAATTAATTGTGATAAATCAATATAAAAAATGGATGGATGTTTATTTTTTTACTTAAATTTTATTTTATATTCTAATAAAGTTTGTTTATAATAATAATAAATATGTATAAATAATAATCCTTTCTAAAAAAAGACATGACATCAATACTTGCATCTTTCGAAATTTCCTCGAAATTTATTGTTGACGCTTTCCCGTAATGGATTCTCTCGTTGCGCTAACTTTATGAATAGCTGTCATTGTATTGGTTTCACAGAGGATTGTTATGACAATTGTGTAAAAGTTATCAAAAAGTTAAAAATATTATAGTGTAACGGTAATACAATAGTATTATATTAATTTTTGTGTTGAAAAAGATAAATAGTGAAAAAAAATAAATAAATAAATTTAAAATCGTTAAAATTAAAGGATATATATATTAATAAATATTAATAAATTGGTAATATAATTATGTAAAATAAAGTTTTATAAATATACACATTTTATTACCTTTAAAACGCTTATGTTTTTAAATTATAATATTACAATTTAAGATTAATGTATTTGAAAGTTAATGTATTTGAAAATAAGTGGGAAGCCAAAGATGGCGGACCAATCAAAAATTGCCTTTTCGTGGCCAGTCTCTAATTATAATGTCTCTAGCTATAATTTTATTTTAAAGCATCTCTAAAAACATGGACATTAAGGATCGCATAGATCTTATAGATATGGACTGACAATTGCTATCGTTTCTGCATAAGAAACAGTGTCCGCGAGGGGTTAGATAGAGAGACGTATTTTTTGATACTTCTTTCTCTTAAGATATCCGGAAATATGTATTGCGCATGAGTTCGAAGCATATGGATTAATATAATATGGCGGATTAATATAATAATATGATCAAAAACAATAAATGTTGATGAAGAGAAAAAGAAATAGAGTAAAGAATGAAAGACTTCATAGTCAAATATATAAAATGCAATAAAATAAAAAAAAATATATATGAAAAAAGTGAAAAAACATCAGATAAAACTTTTAGATTAATTTGTGGAAAGAATTTTAAAATAAACGATATAATTCTATATCGAAGTTTTTATTTTTTATGATAATTTTGTAAAATAATAAAAAAAGAGTAAAATAAGAATTACAACATTAAATGAATCATGCATGGCATACTTGCTGCATACTTAAAGAATAATTTTCTTTTTAAAAATGTGAGTTTTTGGAAAAATATGATAGTTATAATTATTTTGAACAATAAATATTTTAAGATTAATAATAAATGATTTTCTATAAATAGGTTTGTGTTGTGTTGTTTATATTTATTGCACTTAAGCGTCTTGTTCCTTTTTTTTCCATTGCTCACAAATATATTTATTCTTCTTTAAATATTGAAAATTCTAAGCAACGCGAACCTAATGTTCTAATGTAATAAAATCTGTTGTGAAAAAAGTGGGTAATAGAATGTAAATTTTTTTTTAATTTCAAATGAAACAATTAAATAGCTTCTTTTCTAAGAATTATTATATATTAAGAATATTATGATAATTGAATTAAATTTATAATTTAAAGCTCTCAAAATTTATAAAATTTATTTATTTATTTGTAAAATAAAAAAATTTCACAAATACTTTTACACTTATTAAAGTATGCTTGATATATTACTGTAAGAAAGTTACTAAGAAGTCCCTAGGACAACCGGTGGATGGCGCCATGAGTGCTATTCAGTAACCAAAAGAGCGCCTCTCGATCGAACACGACACGAGTGAGTGACACTAGGAAAGGACCAATCAGACAAGGGCTGATGCAATCTTTGTTAACTTTGAAATCACCGAACGTGCTCCGATGCGCGGAGCAGCGAGCGACGGGGACTCTCTCCCTAGTCGGCGAATGAGACGGATGTGTCATCCGCGAGAGTTCAAGTCGAATAGTCGAAAGTAGTAATTGTAGTGAATATAGTCGAGATATCGTTACAGGCGATATCTGTTAAATCGTTGTATTACGTTGTAGACTCAGTGAAAATATAGATAAACCGCATTCTATTAAAGTTGTGGAAAAGTTATTAAGCCTGCTCCATTATCCAACGTGCCGGTCACCTCTCTCAGTGCGTGTATTAAATCATAGACAATAATTAGAAAAACGGACATTAATTCCTGACAAAACGGTTACTTTATTTAAATTTAAAAAGTACAAGAATCTTACATTACTTTACAATAAGTCTTGCTTCATTATTACTTACAAATGAAAAGAAACACTATTTTCTGCAGAATTACTCATTCTGCAAATAACACACTTTCGAACTATTATTTCTTTTTAGAAATATAATGTGATATTCCTATCGATATTCCGCAAATACGATACTCTGTAAATAACACACATAACCTCAAATAACCTCAAATTTTCCTTTAACTTGCATAAGTATATACCAATAAGAATGCATTAATGTATAGTATATGTCAAGCATGCGCAAAACGTTTCCGGACACTTTTAGAAAAAGAGAGACATTTCTCTCTCCAACCTCCCACAGACATAATCATGTCTATATTACCAGTCCATACATATAAGGTCTATGAATGATCGGCAGGAGAGACTATGGAGATCTCTATCAAAGGTGAATTCCTTTTTACCCAAATTACTCAAAATACTGCGAGAAAAGCTTTGATATAATTATGATATTTATAATCAGAATATTTGCCTGACGAAAGCTACAGAGCGATTTTTGTAAGAAAATGTGTGAAAAGAAATTCATTTATGCATAAATAAATTTGCACTATAGAACAATAAAGTGCAAATATTTTTATCTATTGTAAACTTTTTTTTAAGAGCCAAATTGCAAAATTCGACTCTGTAGTAAGAATCATATAATTTTATAAAAAATACCTAGGAAAAGGTTCATGGCAGAATATTGCTTCTACGAGATGATATATGGGTGTAATCAAATATATATCTACACTATAAATAAGGAGTAGAGATAGTTACATTTATTTTAATTATTTAAGAGCTAAATTGCAAAATTGGCTCTGTAGGTAGCTTTGTAAATGTAATTGTAAAAGAAATTATCTTAATAAAGTTTCATGACGAAACATCGTTTCTATAAGACAAAATATAATTGAGTACAGATCCATATCTGCACTCAATTATATTTTACTGTAAATAAGGAATAGATAATCATTTTAGATCAAGTCGGAATTAGCCCGTCACTCCTGCCGATCCTTAAACTACATAGCTAATGTTCATGATATTGTAGGCATTATAGACATAGTAGTAGATAGACCGAGCATGCTATATATCAGGCAATGGGCGATATGTGCGAGTGAAAAAAAACAACACCTGATTTTCTCTCTCTCTCTCTCTCTCTCTCTCTCTCTAATAAAAGAAGGTGAGGAAACATTGGGAACTGTGTGCATAATCCCTATCATAGATGTGCAATCCATACCTCAGCCAATCAGAGTCTACTAACGTCATAAATTGACAATGAGTCTCTTCTTATAGGGTCTCTAGTCGAATGTAAGGAGAATACTTGATTGTAATTGGTCCATTCTTACAGCCCACAACCCACGACACCGATACATGACGCATTGTAGAACAGGCCTTAAGTCTTAAGCCATAAGAAATGGACGAATCATAAACAAAGAATAGGATGAGTATTTATCATGACTTGTGTCGACTTGAGCTGACTCAAGTCACTAACTCCTAATGTAATAAATGGAAAGCACCTATCTGCGCAGAAGTTAGTGCGTAATAGATCTTTTGATCTAAATAAAATATCATTATCAGTATTTTATTAAAATTATTATTAAAATTATTATTTAAAGATGATATACATATAACAATATAAGTTTTTTAATTTTTTGTTTTTATTTTACAAATATACACAGAAATACATGTACTTTTATATAGAATTACAATACAAAGCATATAGAAGTTATATATAATAATAAGTAAGTTAATAAATAATTTTTTAACAGATAAATGAAAATAATTGGATAAATGCAATTTATTTATTGCATAATGATAGTATTAGCAGTGACAGTAGCGATAGTGACAGCACTTAGTCACATCCTTAGTTCTTTAGATGAAAACTACAATCCGTTAGAAAATAACTTATATGAAAAAGATCTGCTATCAGCTCTTCTTCAGCTATTAATGAATGGGCGTAGACATCATGTGCAAATTTTCTCGATGTGATACATAGGAAAAGTGATGAAGAATTTAAAGAAGATTTCAGATTAAATCACATGATTGTGAATAAATTAATAGGTAATTATTGTGATAATAGTATTAAGTATTAAGTATTAAGTATTATTATTAATAATATTAATTTTTTAAGATATTTTACCTTATAGTAATAGAAAAAACGTCCCGTTTGACCACGTTGCAATTGATCACAGCCACTCACAGTGGCCGGTGCCTAGAGGTTTTCTTCTGTTCAAACGCTATGAGTGGCTGGTCAATTGCAACGTGATCAAACGGATCCCACCCGAAAAAACTTATTTTAATTGCTAACTTTTTTTAGAATCTTTTAAGGCCAGCAGATTTATGCCAACAAATGAATTTGGAAAAGAAAGAAAATCTACAGAACTATGTTTGTTAGTGACTCTTTGGTTTTTAAGTAACAAAGAACCACATCGAACATTATCTAATCTTTTTGATATATCATTATCATTAGTATTTCGTATTATACGTCGAATCATCGTGGATCTGCACGATGCGTCCGACTCGTAGGAACTCCCCAGCGCGCCCACCTGCGAGAGAGTATTTGAAGCGTCCTTCCTAGCCCATCCATATTTTCTCTTTAAAATAATTATCTCGGGCCGGACGTAATAATATTCTACACAGATTTTATACGATTAATCTTAGTATCTTCGGTATGATCACAGTACATTCAGTATAAATACAGAATATTTGTATAAGATCATGTGCTAATAGGGTATATTCTGAAGATGAGCTTAAGAATATATACGAGAAATGATATCAAGATCAATACCATCAAGATGTCATAAATGTTCTCTATATTAGGTATATTAGGCAATAGTACATATGATCACAGTACTTTCAGTACGAGTGTAGAATATTCGAATGATGTCATTGTGCTATTAGGATAGTAATTAATAATGTTATTTCATTATTTATTCATTAAAAATGATTTAAAAATGACGATTAAACAATATATTTATAATAATATATTTATGACAATATATTTATGACAATATATTTATAATAATATTTCGTAACAAATAGTACATTTATTTTACATCGTTTTTTAATACACTGACAAAAAAATGACCTTAAATAATCGTCATAATGACGTCATCTTGCTACTTGAGATACATAGATTTTATACGAATAATCTTAGTATATTCGATATGATCACAGTACATTCAGTATAAATACAAAATATTTGTATGATATATTTGATGCTTATGCAATATTTGATGATTGTATTATGTACTGCTAAGATATATTCGGTATTCTGAAGATGAGCTTAAGAATATACGAGAAATGATATAATCATCAAGATGTCATATGAAGGTTCTCTGATATATTAGGCAATAGTACATATGACCACAGTATTTTCAGTACGAGTGTTGAATGATATCATATGCTATTAGGGTTCTTAATTTGTGGTGACCCAGAATCTTTTCACGATATTCGAATGTTAAGAAGATCCCAGCTTTTTCATACTGCTGAACAAGAAAGAGAAACTCTTTTTTCAAACAAAACTTTTTTGTTAGGAGATAAAGTTAGGAGATAAAAGTTATAATGGAGTAGTAAAAAAATGGATTGTCCTTTCAAAGATAATGATAATTTAATGATCGAACAAGAAGCATTTAATACAAAAATTTCAATAACTAGAGTTGCAGTTAAAAAAGCTTTTGATATTTTAAAAGCTGAATTTTGTCAATTACATAAATTACCTTTACACGATGTTCATTTTATGACTCAAATCATAATAGGTTGTTGCTTCATAATTTATTTTAGATTATGAAGAGTTTAGATTATGAAGATAACAGTGAAGATTTTTATAATAAAAATCCTGCAGCAGAGAAAAATAATTTTGCGTAAAATTATAATGAAGAAGGATGAGAAATTATAGACGAAGAAGATTTAGAAGATCGTCAAACAATATTATTCAGAGAACTATATCCTATGCAATAATTTATCTATATCTATAATGTACATATCAGATAATATATTATTGGATAATATATTATCCAATAAAATTAATATTCATATGTTCAACTTGTAATAAAATTTATTTTACTATTCAATATATATTAATTATACTTATGTCAATCATCGAAATAATTTATTATTTATATATTACTTTTGTAAAAAATTTGTTCAAATTATGTTCAAATTATACTTTATTTAAATTTATATAAAAATAATATTAATAAATTCTTTTTTTTACACAATAAATATGTATAAAGGTATAATACTATATAAACAAATTTTAATATTTTTATAAAAGCAGTTTATAATTTACAAAAAAATTTCTAAAATTATTATTTATGTTATTTAAATCAACAAATAAGAATATAAATAAAAAACAATCAATTTAATTTTATTCATTTTTCAATAAAATTAAATAATTATATACATTTAATTAATAAAACATAATAATATAATAAGTTTTAATTATTTATACAAAATAAGAAGAAACAAAATAAAATCAAAAAATAAAATATTTTATGTTTTATTTATAGTTTTTTGTATTATATATATTTTGAAGATATAATAGTATAACAATTGAATATTTAATCATATGGCAATATCAATAATTTTAATTATTTATAACACAGATATTTTTTGTTTTTTATATTTTGCACATATATAAAAATATAAAAATAAAATCTTAAAAAATATAAAAATAAAATCTTTTAATATAAAATAAAATGTCTCTTATTTGAATTAACTAAACACAACAAAATTCACAAATCTCGAATTATTATTTAATATATATGTATGTATTCTTCCATATATGTATTACGTACATTATTAGAAAATGTTAACATATTAAATATCATTTTAACTTTTTTCAACAAAAACATAGTATTTCAAACAAAAATAGTTTTTAACTTTATAACACAATTACAAATAAATTTAATAATTACGTCACATTTGGAAAAAACATTATAGCTTTGCATAAAATCTTTGTTATTTAAAAAATATGTTGTTTTTTGAGATTAAGATGAATATTATTATGTATATCGGCTTCAAATTAAAAATATTTTGTTTCTTGATTAAGCTTTTTAACAAATCACATTTTTCTTTTTGAATAGACATCTTCTCTCTGTTGTTCAGTCTTTTTGATTAACTTCAATTCTTCAAACAACATCTTTTTCTTCTTAAAAGCTATTTTTTTTAATGCAAGTTTTTCTATTTTTCTTTTATTTTCATTTTCCTCATATTTTTTTTTATCTTCATATTTTTTCTGAATGAACTGAAGATGTTCCACTATGAACCATTGCTTCTCTAACTCTAATTTTGTTCGAAATGTTTTTGAGCCTGTTTCATTCTTTTTTTTTGTACTATTCTCATTTCTGTGCTAGTATTTCCTGTATTATGTTCTTCTGTTCTAGTATTTTCTTGGACATTATTTGATTCTTTTACGTAGTCTATATTAGTTGTTATATTTTGAGTATTCACTAATATTGGCGAATTAAAAACATTTTCACTGCTTTCACTGGTAACGCTTTTATGACCTAAAATTTCATGTTATCTTTTGTCGTAATCATCAAAAATCTTCGGAGCATTTCTACTTGTACGATTATAATCTTTTTTTTTAATGCACTAAATTTCCATCTTACTTGATCACTTGATAACTATAAAAATATATTAGAAAAATATATTAGATCAGATTAATTTAATTATAAAAATATATTTAGATAATATAATATAATATATATATATATATATATATATATATATATATAAAATATAATATAATATAATAATATATTTAAATAATATTTTATATATATATAGAAAATATAAATAGATTAGGTTAATAAATATAAATAAATAAAATATTTACTGGAACTTTAAATAAACATAATTTATTCAGATCTTCTGCAATTGATTGTCAAAACTTTTATTTTTTTTTGGTGTTCAGCTTCAATATCACAAGCTTCATAAGCAGAAAAGTGCAAAAATAGCTTATTTGTTCCATATAAGCTTGTCTTTCCATTGAAATTCTTCATGAAAAATTAAATCAATTTCTCTTTTATTTGTATTTCTTTCTTGTAAAATGTTTACATCTGATATCGGTATATATTCAGAATCAACAAAATTATTAGTCAACATATTTCCAGTTTTATTCATTGTATAATCTAATATACAAAAGTGAAACTTTAGATCTTTTTACTAATTTATAACTTATTGAAGTAAGATTGATCATCTTATTTACATGTAATTATTACCGTATAAAAAAAATCCGTATAAATCCGTATATATAAAAGAAATAGCGTTGACATGAATTGTATCTTTTAATTTTGAATTATTAACTCATTTACTATCAATATAACAGAATATATACGTATATAATTAAATAAATATGGTAAGTTTGTTTTTTGATATTGGTGAAACTGAATGTCACACACCTTAATTCTTCGCAAAAGCAGAGTTAGCAAAAGTCGACTTAAGTCAATGACTTAGTTTACACTTAGCCGTCCAATCCCGGTTCACTTCAAAATGAAGTGGATTAGAAAGCATTTACACCGAATTGATCTTACTCCACTAAGAAAAGAGGATTAAAGTGAATCAAAATTAAATTAATCCATTTACACTTAAGAAATATTACTTCATTCCGAAATGAATCAGGATTGAACGGCTAGGTGTAACTAAATCATAGACACATGGCGACATAATTAAATAGAAAGCACAAATGATGATATCACTAGACTTGTGTCGACTTGAGTCACTAAATGGAAAGCACCCGATAATAATTGACTATAGCTACGGTCCATTTAGCGCTATAAAAACTTCGAAGCGTTTGATTAACTAATTAAAACAAAGAATTTTATGAATTGACCAATCAAAAAATGCTTCGAAACATTTGTAACACTAAGTGGACTGCACTCTATGATTAATTTCTTATGGCTTAAGGCTTAAATCACTTATTGTAGACTGGGACTAACGTAATCCAGCCTATATTCAACGCGTATGCCTATGTCACTAACATTGGACAAATATTTCGACATTTAGGCTCCGCCTAAAATAACGGATAATTCAAAAATAAGGATTTCTGTAAACAAACAGATATATTTTATTAACATTTTATAAAAATTAAATAATAATTTATAAAATCATGTACTGATTAAAAACAGATTTAAAATATATGAAAATATTATTTATTGTCCCTTAAATATAACAGTTTTTGTCAACGTATGTTGAATGACAGAATTATGTTTATTTTTTGTTTTACACGATCCGAAGTATTTTAACATTATTATGTTTAAACAAGTTTGTGTAACCAATTTAATTAACTCATATTTATGATTTTCAAGAATATGTAAGTTTCGTATATAATTATCAAATGAAATGATATGACCGAGTGATACCCATTTGACCACGTTCCGATTGACCACTCACAGTGCTTGAACAGTGGAAAAATTCTAGACGCTGGCCTCACCCGATATGAACTGATATGAATTGATATGCACTTACTAATCACTCACGTTTCAATGACGTCCCGCATTTTAGTTCGTGAAACATGGTAGCGTCACTGTCTAAATTAATGTTAGCGTCACGAGTAAAGTGAGCTACTAGCAATTCGTATTTATATAGTCAAAGGTTACTACTTTTAACTATTTAAAATCTGACAACATTGCATGTCTAAAGATCCATCTACAATGGAGGTAGTAAGACTGTACGAATAGGGAGTAAGAGAATTTTACCGGCATAACCCTGGAAGTAAGCGAAATGGTCCATTCCCATTTCCTACACTTTACTGCCTTCCAACAAATCACAGATGATGCTAGCAATAAGATCAGGCGCGCGTAACATATATTTGCCGATGACTGTGTTAACATACTGAAAGATATCTATTAGATTCGGAAAAAAATTAACGGAGACCGACTGGATTTGAACTCGGGATCCCTCGTCTACCAATCCGACACTTAGTCTGCACGACCACGACGGCTCCTCTCTGTTAGCTGTTTATATTCCGAATCTCTTTCATGACCGCTTACGGTCGTCTAATTCTTACAATACATTGTACAAGTGCGTTTTGTGTAATATAATTTGTAAATAATATATGAAGAATTAGATAATGAATATAGTGCCGATGGCATTGATGATATTGAAGAATATAGAGAAGATGTTGGAGATGATACAAACATCAAAAAGAACTTATTGACATTGTTAAAATTAACCCTTCGTTGTAGGACAAACGACAAAAGACATATTCTGGCAAGAATCTTTTGATAAAAAACTTGCATAGGCCTCTGTGGTTGCAATGCTCAGAGATATGTTTCCACATAACACCGAAAAATTTCGGAAAGCTTTCAGAAAACTATCAATGAAATATGAAACCTTTCAAAAAAATATTTCAAACATGTTTCAGACATGTTTCATACATAATATGTCCGCTTTGATGTAATTTCAGAAATGTTTCTGAAATATTTATGAAATATTTATGAAATATTTATGAAATATTTCAATAATAAATAAGATAAAAATGATAACAAGGGCGTTAGGAGTCAAGCGCAGTAAATAAGGCGCAAATAATTAACTGTTGAATTCTATCTGTATTTTATGATTTTTTTACATCCAAACGTTTCGATCCACTTTCGGATCATCTTTAGTAGATAAATATATCCATAATAAGAATGAATTATAAAGATAATAAATTGGAGGCTTTGCTGCAAATCTAGTACCTGTTGAAGGAGTTAGATGTCTTACTGTTCGTACTGGATTCCGAGTTATTAGTCCTTAGTTTTATAAAATCTGAGATATTTCTGCGAGATAGTTTACTATTCGAGTATAATTGTCCTCTCGAGCTTTTTAAACTTGAAATAAAGACATTTCTCAGGGATAAGAATGGCGTTGGAGAATATTGCCGCCGCGGTCCGACCTGCCATCGAAAGAATAGGACCATCATCTCTCTGAAGTACCGGTCGTGGGGATTTGAGAATATACGTGTATGTATGTATATTATAGTGTATGTATATATGTGTGTATCATTGAATTGTTGACGTGTTTTAAACAAGTTATTTTTGATAAATATCATCACATGCCTCTGTAGTCGAAAGAATAAGATGCATGCCCGATAAGCAGAAGATCCAGGTTCGATTCCTGGTTGAGGTGATATTTTTCGCAAAATAATTTCAAATTTTTACGAGTGATTTGTGGTCGATATCGTGGCACATGCCCTTCCTTCTTATTCTCTTTTTATAAACTAAAATCACCAAGTATAATTATAAAGATAATAAATTGGACACATTTTAATAATTGACACGAAACAATCAAGACGTATTTACTTTTTCTTTTTATTCATTAATAATTTATTAATTAATTGACTCTTATCTTATTTCTCTTCTCTTAAAAAATTTTTATTCTTTTATTTGTGACCATGCTTTTGCAATATTCAGTATTTATTTCCGTCTGTGTACTTCTTATTGTTATAACTGAGTAAAAGATACTCGATATCATCGATCTTCTATATCAGTTGTGGAACTATTTGGACAGAAGCTCTCGAGATATTGCACTGTTGCGTTTATCGATGCGAATCTGTGAAGTCATGGACTAATACGCTTTAAGCCATTCTTATTATGGATATATTTATCTACTGAAGATGATCCAAAAGTGGATCGAAACGTCTAGATGTAAGAAAACCTACAAAATACAAATAGAATTCAACGATTAATTATTTGCGTTTCCTTTACTGCGCTTGACTCCTAACGCTCTTGTTATTTTTATCTTATTATTTTCTAATTAAAGGAGTCTTTCTACCTTAATATTTATGTTCAATAATAAATCTTTGAAATACGTCGAAAACATTTCAATTATAATTTTCTCACATAGTGCCGAAGTATGTTAGAAAGTGTGCAGAACCTTTCAATAAAAATTGAAACCTTTCAAAAAAATATTTTATGCATGTTTCACATTTGTGTTATGTCCGCTTTTTGAAAGCTTTCTGAATGTTTTCTGAAATCTTTTGTGCTTTGTAGATATATTATTTCTGTGGTCTTTCTTAAGTTTCTGTGAAATATACAGGGTGGAACATATAGATTGGAAACAATTGTGGATCTTTAAAAAGATATGATTTTGATTATATTTTGATTATATTATATTCTGAGATAATTTTTCCTCTTACAAAATTTGGCCAGAGTCTAGTTTTTGAATTATAAACGAAATAATCTTGTTATCACAAGACGAAAACAAGAGATAAACAATAGCAGTGTACTGTGTAACTTTTCCTCAAACATATAGGGTATATATATATATATATATATATATATATATATATATATTCCAAATGGTTGGCTTCCGATGGTTTGGCTTATTTTTTTTCTAGATGTTGCCTACCATGTAACTAAACCGAGAAGTATTCCGAACCCATCATAACCTATACAGATGTCGAAGATGTTTCATTTGGAAATTCAAAACTGTAATAATAAAATATATAATTTTGTAATAACAAAAAATATTTACAATTTATTATAATGGTAAGTATTATAATAATATTATTGTAGTAAAATTTTTGTTATAATTAATATTTTTAGAACTTTCTACGCAGAAAAATTTTTCTACGCAGAAAAATTTTTGATTAAGTAGAAACAGAAATATCTTGAATTATTATCAGATTCACCGCTACTTGATTCCATTATATGTGCAATATTATTAATTATAAAAATTAATTATAAAAGCTTTTTCCATTTTCTTATATTATTATATGACAGCGTCATATGCAGTTGTACTGTTCAATCCCGTTCCGTTTCCACAATTTCACAATATAGCGATAGTGAACTAGTAAAAATGGAACGCTTGCATAGCACACTATAATGGCAGTCATGCTGGCAGTACCGCCAGTAAGTTACAGAACGCAACCCCATAGTTACAAAGCTGTTTGAATTGAACACAGCCAATAGTATTGACAGCCTGCTTCTTACACTTTTAGGCTATGTAAGTGTCGGTCTACAATAAATATTTAATCTTTAAGCTGTAAGAAATTGACTAATCATAGTCGAGTATTCTTTTCATATTCGATTATAATTGGTCAATTTCTTACTTCTTAAAGCTTAAATCACCTATTGTGGACCGACACTTAGAAAACATTTGAGTACCCCATCATCATTATTTATCTTTATCATTTTATCTTTATTTTTCACAGAATGTTAAACAAAAGTAAAATTATGCGTAGGAGCATTCGGGTGACGTTTCCGAACTTAGTCTTAATGTGATTGGTTATATGTAAAATAAGAACCAATCAAATTCGACTGCTATAATAAATTTCAAGTCTCGCTTTTAAGCTGTCTGCTGTCATTGCAATCAGTCCTTAGAAATATATTACAAGAAATATATTAAAAATATAAAATTTTTATATATAAAATAGCAATGCACAAAAGATTACAAGAAGTAAACAGAAAAGTAACTAAAAAGTAACAACTCGTTACTTTTTGAGTAACTATAATTGTTATTTTTTAATATGTTAATATGTTTAATATGTTATTTTTTAAAATCGGTAATTTGTAACGGTAACTAGTTATTTTTTTAAAGGAAAGAACTATAACTGTAACTAGTTACTTTTACAAGGTAACATTCCCAACACTGTAGCTCTATTCTCTAACTTCTTAATAACAGTTTCACTAGCTAGGGATGTCGTTACGCAGATTTAATGACACTGTAACGAAAAATGATATTCTGTAATTTAACATAACGATAAAGGTGCATTCATTTATACAGTCACTACAGATATCGTTCGTTTATTCCGTCTGCGAAGATGACTGCAGCGCAGTTCGTCGTTCGTTTATGCAGGGATGTATCTCATCTGTGCAGCTATCTCGGAAGTCCTGCTTTGGATGGTTTAGTGTCGGTCCACAATAGGTGATTTAAGCTTTAAGAAGTAAGAAATTGACCAATTATAATCGAATATGAAAAGAATATGATTAGTCAATTTCTTACAGCTTAAAGATTAAATACTTATTGTGGACCGACACTTACTTGCAGTACTGCGTAAACGAACACCAAAATGAATTTTATTAGAATAAGAAGCGAAAAGGGTCAGAAATAAAGAATTGATCCAAGTAAAATAAGAATAATCAGATACAATTAAAATAAAAATAAGATAAAATAAAAAAAAATAAGAAAAAATAAGAATAAAATAAAAAAAAATAGAAATAAAAATAAGAAGAAATAAGAAAAAATAAAAATAATAAACAAATATAATTCACAAAAAATTAATATCTAACTTTTAAATAAAATTCATAGATTAAATATTTTTTATAATATCTATTATTTATATCAATTAAATTTAATATCAATAAAATATTATCTTTTATACAATAAAAAAGTTTTATTACATTTTAATTATTCGAATATAAATTTATGTATAAAATTGTCTCTTTACTTATCATTCAAATAATCAATTTCTATTGGAAGATACGATGGGAGCGTCCTAGATGCGCACATTTCAATCACTCATCAGCCGATGCCTAAAAATTTTCTAATGAGCCTATCAAAAACTTTTTTATTTAATCGACCAATCGGCAATGTGTCCGATTGGACCTCATCCTTACTCACGCAGTTATCCGTTCGGTAAATTTCGATTACGTGACAAGCAGATGAGAAAGCAATGGATGTACAAAACACTGCGTATGGATGTACAAAACACGAATGCATTCTAAATGTCGTTAAAAGTATCGATAAAGTACCGAATTTTGTCGTTAAGATTTCGAGGGATATCGGATCCCTCAATAAGCCATAACGACAGCATAATTAGACATATCAATCAATAGCAACGTTCCGAAGCGGCTCCGAATAATAGTACGGAAGTGTGCAAGAATAGTTTTATAATTTAAATATATGAACATCATAAACTTATTTTAAACATATCATCAAATATTAAGAAAAGCATGCAAAAAGTAATATTACAATAAAATATATAAATTTTAATTACAAGCAATGTATTATCAATGTTATAATATTTAAGGATATTAAAATAAATAAATAAATAGATATAGGTTATATTTTATTTATGAATTATATGCAATGTAAATCAGATATGTTTTTAATAAAAAATTTTAGATAAAAAGTTAAAATTTTCTTTTATTTTTAAGGTAAAATGGCTGAAGGATATTTGGCATGGAATATATTACTTAAAAAAATTTTTTAATTATATAAAAAAAAATTTAAACAAATAATTTAAATAATTATATTTAATAACATTAAATTACATTAAATATAATTTATTATTATTATTATTATTATTATTATTAGATATAATTAGAAATAAAAAATTTTTTATTTAACAATTTTTTAATAAGATGTTTTTTTTATTAACGTTGCGCGATTTTAAACTTTTTCAATATAACTTCAAGCTTTGAAATGGATTATTTTTACAGAAAGAAATGTTTAGTACAAAAAATATTACAATATATAAATTTAAATTTATTATAAACTTTATTTTATATTTCGTAAAATTATTTAATATTTCATATAAAAAAAGTAAAGAGAAGATTACCTTTCAAAAATGCTTTTATGCTTTGTTAGTCCACGATGATTGATCCGATCAATGCTGAGACAGAGATCACTGATCCGGATTAATCTAGGGAAATTTAAAGCGTCTATTGGTTGAGTGCCACTGCTTTGTCCGATCAAGGGGTTAATCATGTAATTTCACGTACCTTATGTATACATACCATTATGTATCACGTACCTTATATACATCAATCGTTATACGTGAAAAGTTTCATGCGAAATGTCAATGCGTGAAAAATGAAAAGTGAAATTTTTCATATTTATGTGTATATTTTACATATTCATATTCATATTGCTGTAAAATTTTTTCTGCAATTATTATTTTTCTATGGATACGAGACAAGGGGGGGGGGGGGAGAGAGAGAGAGAAAGAGAGAGAGAGAGAGAGAGATAACGTAAATAAAAATATAAAAATTCAATGTTGAATAAAATTAAATATAAAAAATTATAAATATATGAACATGTTCATATATTAACATAAAGTTAATAAATAAAGATACATAAAGTTAATAAATAAATTATTAATATTATAATATATTATAATAAATTAATGTTAATATTATAGTACATTTAGTATAACTAATTGTTTAAATTTTAGGCACACGAACTTTCAATTATAATTGTTGATCTTTAAGAATAAGATCTTTTTTTTTTATCTAATATCAAAGTGTTTTTATATAATATCAAAGTAAAACCGTTACAGAACAGGCTTATAATTCGTGTTTAACATGACGTCATACTGCCACATGCATGCGTAGAAAGAAGACTGTGGGCGCGCGAATCGCATTCGGATATCTTCGGCCATATTCGAGATAGATCGAGCACGTTCGCCTGGTGGCCGGGGAGAGAACACAGCAGGAGAAACGACGAACGATCAGTGCACTTGAGAAAGCCCATTGTAGGCTATCTCGACGTGTATGTTCTGAACGCTCTACAACATGTTAATGAGTTTTCATCTACTCCCAACGAAAAATTCACGTGGCGTATTCAGTATACGAAAGAAAAACACTAGTTCGAGACATTTACCCTCTTGATCGAGTCTTTCATTTAGTATCAATTGTGCAATAAGCAAGTTGAGGAACGATGCCAGGCAAAGGGGGCAGAAGAGGAAAGTACGGTAAGAGCGAATGTGCGATTCCCGAGTTGTGTGACACCTCGATACAAATGTACCGTCTCGTCTTTCCCTCACTCCTCTTTATTCGAGAGAAGAAAAAAAAAGGAAGAGTTCGCGATCTGGTGAGAAACGAATGCGCGTCACGTGCTCGGCATTATTAAATTATCGATTCGCGCATCCGTCCGTCCATTCATCCATTTGTCCGTCTCTCGATGATTCATCCGGAATGGAAGTTTTATATATTTCATCGACTTCATTTACGTCACATCTCGCCTCATCTCGCCTCTCCTCGTCGCAATCGCGGCGAGCCTACCTGCTTTCCGAAAGCAGATCCGAGATTTGTCCATCGTCATTGGGCATCTCTATCTCTATTTTTCTTTGTCTCTCCGTCTCCTTGGCGCGCGAAAATGCATTTCTCGAGACTATGGCGGACGCTACATGGTTCCCCCATGTGACTTTCATGCTTTACTCCCCTTCCTCTCCCCTTCATGTTTCCATGACACATGGAACTGCTGACACGCGTTCCAGCAACGGGCCTCTTTTCGTCACGATAACGCGAAACACTTGGAGAAATATGTTTTCATAAGACATGCGGGAATATTCGCGCTCACGTGAATAAAAAAAGAGCACCTCATAAGAGGTTATAAAAAACGTTATAAAAAGCTGTCAAGCGCGACAAAAAATGTGACATCGTACATTGTAATCGTTTACACGTTTTATGACGCAATGACGACATTAATAACTAGTTGAAATAAATTCTTAATCTAAATATTCAATTATGCGAGGCGAATACATTGTGCATGTAAAATCTCACGCAATATATAAAACACATATATTTTATCTTTTAACTTTTGAAAAAACCTTGAAACGATAAAACGACAAAGGAAAACTTTTTCTTTCGTTTATTCGTTATTCACATATAACGCTCTTACCTCGAAATCGCAATAAAATACACGTAAATTGCGCAACAGGAATTTGCGCAACAGGAATTTGCGCAATCGATCGCAATCGACATGATCGTGATTGCAATGGATTATATGTTATCTAGATTTATCAAATTCAATTGTCTTACAGTACATCTCATTTCTTTGATATCTATCTTTCTAACCATGATCAAATCGATTATCTTCGTGCAAAAAATACTTCCTATCCCAAAAGAATTTAACTTTTTATCTTCTTTTTCTCACCAATGAAATATGAAATGAAATGAATGAGATCTTTAAACTGCGAGTTCTTGTTATACCATATTGCGCATCTGTTGAAATGAATCAGATTTTGCATATTTTGCTGTGTTGCATGATTCGGCGATAACTATAATCTTTTCCAGACGATGAACCTTGAGTATATCTGAAAAAATTCGTGACGATTCGAAAGTTACAAACTTGATTAACGCGAAATTATTTATACGATGCTTTTATACGATGCTTTCAATTATTTGATGGCGCGTTCGTGTACATTTTTTACAAAATGTGGATAACTATGGAAATTATTGTTTAAAAATATATTTAATGCAATTTGTGCGTACATGTATGACGAATGTGGTCAAAAATATATACTTATTTTTATGTAACATTATTTATAATTACTATTTATAGTTTATTATAAGAAATATTTGATTTTTAGTGAAGTATAAAATATTATTGTTATTAATCACGTTAGCACATTTCATATCTTTTATATGAGACATTTTTCATACTGAAATTGAAAAATATATTCATTGTGTAATCTTTATCTTTACTTAAATTGTTCTCGTTCTTCACTTTGAAATATTAACTTATCTGTTAACGAAACAGATATAGTTTTGTAGATTTCACATTATGTAACATGACATTCACTTTCAGGAACTATTATTATTTTTCTCAGGATTTTAAATTACTTGTTAGTTGTATCGTTAGTTGTGCATCGTTTTCGATTGACATGAACTTTCAAACTTTAAAACTTTAACTGTCTATCTATTATTGATAAAGATAAAGTATTATCGAATCATTTTCAAACAATTTCTAAAAAATTGCTTTTCTTATGATTAGGAATATCAAGATTATTAATCTTATTAAGATTACTAATCTGCTTAATAATCGCTGATAATTGTATGACAGCGTAATAAATAAATTAAAGATTACAAAGCCGGATTCCGAAAAGGCGTGTAGGTATATAGGCGTATTTATCTAGAGATTCATGTCACGTATAACGTAATGCACGCATATGCGCTTTACGGAATTCAACCTCTATATATCACTTTATTAACAGTTTGTCATGCATATGTCAATCATTTCACATTTGGCTTTGCTAATCATAATTAATATCCCGCATAATGATATAAAAATAATTTAAATCCGTGCGTGCGTGCGTGCGTGCGTGCGTGCGAGCGTGCGTGCGTGCGTGCGTGCGTGCGTGCGTGCGTGCGTGCGTGCGTGCGTGCGTGCGTGCGTGCGTGCGTGCGTGCGTGCGTGCGTGCGTGCGTGCGTGCGTGCGTGCGTGCGTGCGTGCGTGCGTGCGTGCGTGCGTGCGTGCGTGCGTGCGTGCGTGCGTGCGTGTGTGCGTGCGTGCGTTATACACGTACAGAAAGCTACATACGTAGCATGACTAAATCATATGTTTTATATTCTGACAGGTGGAAAAAGAGCTGAGTTTACATCTGATGAGGATTCGATCAACAATGATGCGTGCAGCGATACCAGTGGCCAATCTGACAATCGTAGTATGCTGGAGGATGCAAACGACAACGAGGTAGATGAGCTCGCGCAGCAAGAGGCGTTCGAAGAGAAGCTGAAAGAGGCGATCGATGGGCTGACGCAAAAGAGTGCCAAGGGCCGGCTCATCTGTTTCAATGGAATCGAGAAAATTTTCGCCATCAAGTATATACCCGATTTCGTGGAGGACAGAAAGATGACCATCACAGATGCCGTGGAGCGCGGCCTGAAGAAAGGACGGGGTGAAGAACAGTCAACAGCGGCCAGATTGAGCACTCTGCTGTGCATCCAATTGGGCGCCTTCGAGAGTGCCGAGACAGTTTGCAGGGATCTGAAATCGATTCTTACTTTCATAGCCAACGATAATACAGCTTCTGTTCATGCTCGGGCCGAGGTACACACAATATGAATATAAAAATAATAAATATAAATGAGTATAGAAAAACAAAGAGTAAGAAAATTCAACTATTTTTTTTCGTTTCCATCAAACGTTATTCATTTATTTTGTAATGGAAGAAAAAAACGAAATTAAAATATTGTAATAAATAAAAATACTCATTTGTTTATCGGTGCATTTTGTTATCATTCCGCTATTCATATTCAATCATACTCATTTCTATCAATGCCCATTAATTTTAATTTCAGTTTAATTGATTTTTTATCTTTCTTTAATTCATAAAACTAGAAAGAAAAGTAAAGTAACAAGTTGGACCAAGGTTAAATTTAATCTAAATTGTAATAGAAATAAATGTCAATCTTATAAATGTAAATTGCATATTCTACATTGTAATGTATTGTAATGTATTGTAAATGTGAGCAACAATCGATAATCAGTGACAGATGCGATGTGAATGAAAAGATCAGTGTCGATAATCGTCACAGTAGTCGATGCATTAACATAAGCCTCTTATTTATTTATATATTTTCGATATAAAATATAATTTTTTCTATAATAAACAACAAACGTTTCTTTTGTTTACGTGCCGAATATAAGTGTAACGCGTGATATAACAAACTTGCAATAGGAAACGATTAGGAAATGCAAAATATCAAAGGGACTAAATGTATTTGAAAATGTACATGTCGATTTATAACTTTAGATGTTGGCATTGTGCGGAAAAAAATATAAAAAATATTGAAAAAATAAAATTAAATAAAATAATTTCATGTCCACAATCATAATTGTGACTTTGTGAGTAAAACTAAAATTGAAAGTTACGATTTATATTGAAAGTATTGATTTTTATTAATCTATATAGATTGAATATTTTTTATCGCTCTGGAAATTCACTTTTACGTACTATAGTCTCATTTTTTCCTCTTTTAATACTCTACATATTACATATATTTTAGATCATTAAGACGGCACGTTTGATATACGATTCACCGATAAAATGATAAAATTTTTATAAAATAATTTCAGTGTTGTTGGGCGTTGGCTATGAATCAATTCTTATCAGGCAATGATGCGACCGACACCATGGAAATTGCACAGCTACTTTCATCTATCTTCTCTGGTTCTTATTTGAAAGGAAATGGCGCGATCGCAAACATATCCACGGACGTGGCAGCGCTTCACGTGGCAGCTATCTCATCGTGGACTCTGCTTCTCACGGTTATGACATCTATGGATATCTACAATTTGTTCGCCAGTGGTAGAACCAACAGTTATATGCCGTAAGTCGTCAATTGTCGAGACATGTGGGGACGTGATTGCCAAACTGCGACAACTACGGCAAATTTTCTCTTTCAGTTCACTGAATCGATTGCGTGAATTGCTGAAATCGCCGCATCTCGATGTACGCCTGTCAGCCGGCGAAGCACTAGCAGTAATATTTGAACTTGGTCGTGATTTCTCCTGCGACTATGAACAGAATTGGGCACTTGATCTGATTGAAATTCTTAAGGAACTCGCCACAGATTCTAACAAGTATCGAGCTAAGAAAGATCGTAAACAACAACGCGCTAACTTCAGAGATATTCTACATTATATCGAGGTAAAAGCTATATATCATGCACGCTGGTTATCCTAAATGTTTCAAAAACAAGCTCGGAGATGCCTCATGCTAACACTAAGATACAACGGGTAGATACTGGACGCTTCGTTTTACTTTTAGGAAGATATCGTTCCGGAAATGCATGTGAGATTTGGCCAAGAAGTTTTATACTTGGAGGGATGGTGCGCGAGAACTCAGTACAACGCCTGTTGCCGGCTGTTAGGCACTGGTGTTAATTTTCATCTTGCTGAAAACCAACTCTTGCGCGAGATCTTTCATCTCGGTAACAAAGTTCTACCTCCACCGATTACGATCAAAACGAGTAAATTAGAAAGAGTAGGTATTAATAGAAGCATTTGCTCGTTTTAGTTACAAGATTAAATATCAGTTTTTCTTTTTTCGATTTATAGACGTTAATGAATGCAGCCGCGTTCAAAGCACGCACTATTCAGCGCAACAAGAATCGCGACAAACGATCTGCAGCTATAGCACCGTAATCATACTTCTGCTCCTAATACCGGTTGTCTCATTTTAGTGTAAGGCGCACAATGGAGGAAATATTAGGAATAAGAATAAATATTAAATTTTAGAAATAAAAATTTAGAATAAAAATTAAACGTAAGGCACACTGAATACAAGTAAGTATAAGATATGACTATAAGATATTTTATACTTATTTATATTCATTGTGCGTTGTATTTAATTTTTATTCTGAATTTTCATTTCCAAAATTTAATATTTATTTCTGTTCCTAATATTTGCGCATTGTGCGCAGTCCCTAATACGAATATACTTCAATTTCTCTTTTAATTTATTGCAACTATAAATTTATAATAATAGAGTAAATCGCTATTGTCGGTCAAAATTGTACAGATATTCCATGTAATATGTATCCTCTATCCTTTCACAAATTTTGTCGATGTGAAATGTGATCTATCTCGTCACTTTATAATAACTATATTTATTTAGTAATGTTTAATAAAGTCCAAGTGTATATACAAGTTGAATATGTATATATACAATAATGCCGATAATAATAAACTCATTTTACATAAATTATTTTATATATAGTACGTGTATTGAATCTTTTATCATTTGAATGTCTTAAACTGTTATGATTGTCGCTGATTTTTTCTTGTATATACATTATTTTGGCAATGAAATTAAATGATGTTTCAATCACTCAGATGGAATTATATAATGTTTAGTTCAAACATTTCTCGTAAATTTCATTGTGCAAACGGATACTACTCATAAAATTATTTCAAATACATTTATAGTGTGTGTGTATATATAATTAATAGTGTAGTAACTATGATGTGCATTCTAGAAAATTGCCATCATCTTGTAGACAAGCATTTCGAATTCTCATTGAGAAGCTAACGAAATGCTGGCATATGCCAATTCTACGATAGCACAACATTAAGGTGTTTTCTAGTAATTATTAGTATTGTGTAAATGAAACACTTGAAAATTGACAACGCATTCACAGAATTTGCTATTATCAATATTACAATTATATTTTTTAAGAAATAATATCTGCAATATATAAAGCTATAACATGACATACTTCTATTAATCAATGTATTTATTAGTATTTGAGCAACCCCTCGAATAGTTTTTGTATCAAACAGCATTAACAACGCAGTTCCTAAACACGCTAAAACGTATTCCGTTTGACGTCTCTCTGAAATCATCTCATCTTTATTGTTCATTGAACAATGTTCACTAGGAGAGACGCTCTGAGATGCATCAATTTTCACAAAATTTGATAATATTTTATTGATTCCTTGAATACACTTTGAAATTTTTTTTTTCTTTAAGAAAAAATGATCTCCAGTCTCTTCTAATTTGTAATTTCTTCCCAGTCAATATCAAGGTGTATCATTGAATAAGAATTCTTAATATTTAACTTTCTTGGTCATATTGATTGTACAAAAACTTGAAACGTTTGCATTTACAGTGTAATCCAATAAGTCTCAATGTTCAACACAATATAGATGTAGTAACTATAATAATTATAGTCTAGAAACTATACCCCCCCCCCACACACACACAGTAAAGCGTATGAAACATTTAATTAGAATTGTACATAATTACATAATGTAAATTGTAACAACGTATTCAATTAATCTAAAATATAGGTTAAACAAAAATAAATGTAAAATTATCTGTTTTATTACTGTTTTACAATTTTCTCCACAAAACATTCCAACAAATATCTAACAGATTTCGTTACCTTTCGATTAAAAATGTTGATCACAGTCACTTTGATTAAAAAAGAACGTACAACGTAAAATACAATCATAAAATCGTACAGTGATGTAATATTTTAAGTACATTTCAATCTCTATATCTACTTTTATAATAATGATTATGACACAGTTTTATATAAAAATAATATAAAGCATATAATTACATGACTTGTCATTAATAACAAGCGTACAATCATAACAACAATCTATTATTTAAGAAGAGGAAAAAGGGAAAGAGGAATATCAATATACAAATGTAATAAATATATTACATAAATTTTTGAATTTACACAAGTGTAGAATTCTTATTTATATTAGCAGCGAAAAATATAAAATTCATTGATTTATCTCGTTTACTAATATATATTATATATATATATATATTTATTTTATTATATTTATTATATATATATCTTTTAGAAAATAAAAAAGTATTACATATTATAAATCGTTACAATTACAATTATAAATCGTTTATTAATGAGATATGCAGTTTGCCGAAAATTTATATCAATTAGCGTTTTATGTTAAAATTTCCCTTTGATATAAATTGATATAAATTTTCGGCAAACTGCATATCTCATTATTAAACGATTTATATAATTGAAAATATTGTATATAATACTTTTTTATTTCCTAAAAGGCAGATAAGTTATAATCAACTATATTTTATATGATATCCGAAATAAAACAAACTCATTACAAAATTAAAGAATTTTTCAAAACTATAAAAAATAAATATTCTTATGTAATTGAATAAAACAGTTTTTGTCACAATATGGTAAATTAGAATAGTGAATGCATATATTTATTAATAAAAGTATCAATCATCTAATTTTTTAATACTTTTGTTGATAAAGTTAGCATATGTATAATCCTATCAATAAGTGCATACGATTTCATGTTTATTTTATGATATATAAAGTAATTTTCCTAATAAGTTGTATCCCAATAGTCTCACATTCCTTTATTTTATCAAAAAGTAGATTATAAAGAATAATTTAAAAAAATTGGAATATATTTGTATAAATTATTGTCATTTATAGATAAAATAATTTTTTATTTAGTAGATGATGCAAAAAAAAAAAAAGAGAAAAGCATCTGTGAAACGTTTCCCTTACGACCTTAGTGTCATGGATAAGAGATAAGCAGTTCTTATTTCATATAATGTTATTTCTTGAAGTACTTGGACTTTATCTCTTATAGTGCTTATTAAGCAGATACTTATTTAAATATTTTATATAAAACAAACATTTTAAAAATAGATTTATCATAATGTTAATTGATAAAAAAGAAATTTTTATATATATTATATGAAAAAATGTACTTGCTATTGAATATTGATTGATTTATATTATTAGGACAATTGGATTATCAGTCACTTACTATTAAATTATTTACAGAGAGAGAAGAGAAAGCCATTTATTAAAATATAAATATGATTTTTATATATAAATAAACGGACTTTTTTGTTTCACATATAAAAACTAAAAGTTTAAATTATTTTTACAAGAATTTTATGTTTTCTTTTCTGTTCCTTTATTTTATTATAACTTTTATTATAATATGCTTAAATAACTTACTACTGGGATAATTTTCTCAAATTGCTTTACAAACAATTTTTACAATCTATATATGCAAATTAATCATTTGCATTTTAAATTCTTTTTCGGATAACATGTGCCATCGATAGCCCAATATTCTGGATACTTCCTTCTCCGTGTTCTCATAACTACGGCTATTTACCTTGATCCATCGATAATACTCGGGTGACCTATCCAGAATTTTCGACCAAGCTCTGTCACATCTCTTCAGGATAACGTTTCGCCGAACATATAAGCAGCGTAAGTATTTCGCGGTAGAGACAATCTCTAAAATTGTAGCAGTCGATATCTTATCTCGGATCATCTGTAAAAGAAATATTATTTATCGTTATATTGTAAATTGATAGGAAACTGCAAATGACTGTATTCCAATAGTCTCACATTCCTAAAATATAGATAGAATAGCAGTGTCTCAATTCTTTTTTTATTAGTTATTATATTAGGCATTCAGGAGAAGAGCTAGATAGCCGATGATTCGTAACATCCATCTTGAATATAAACAAGTTTTACAAATTAAAAATTTTACTTGAAATCTAAATAATTCATATTTGACGTGTAATTACTTGAATACATAAATGCAGAAAGAAGAAGATTTCTATATTTCGGAATATGTTAAATAAAAAGATTGAAAAGCTTGGACCTTTAATATTTAGTACGCGCAGCATCGAGGGAAGTAAGTCTATAGAATAGTTAGGAGGAACTTACACTCACACAATAGTAAGAAAAATTTTCATAATGTGTAAAGGTATGAATGCATGCCTGCACATTGTAAAGTCGCGTTGTTAACACCAGAATTTTAGGAAAGCCATCACAAGCTTTTTTTTTATTCAAATACAAAATGCTACCAGTGTATGCAGGTTCGGGCACATTCGGCAGAATTGCACCAACACTTCGTCCAATCTTTTGGCAAAGCTCCTGTGCAGATAGTACTTCGTTACTCCCTTAAAAGCATATACCCGTATCGTCGAGTCAAAAAACGCTCCATGAGTAAGTATCATTGACGGTGAAATCTATAAAATATTAATATATATATATATAAAAAGTTTTATACTACTTTTCCATGATATATAAATTCATAATTATTATTTCACTGACTTGTGTGTTTGGATTATCCAGTACTATACTTTGACATGGTATAACGCCATGTTCTAATAAATCGATAGGCAAAAGAATATCAGTGGCTTTATGGCTTTCTATTTCAAAATGTACTTTTAAATAGGGATTGTTCATT
This sequence comes from Pogonomyrmex barbatus, assembly GCF_055798465.1. Taxonomy (NCBI): domain Eukaryota; kingdom Metazoa; phylum Arthropoda; class Insecta; order Hymenoptera; family Formicidae; genus Pogonomyrmex; species Pogonomyrmex barbatus. Next base: position 4,493,756 of record NW_028297115.1, on the reverse strand, counting down.
TTCATCTTGATCCAAGATGATCTCTTTGGCTGAAATAAAACATATTGTTGCTGTATCTATTATATAAAAGAATTAAGGAAAATGTATTGGAATATAGAGATTGTAAATACCAATCTTATAGTGGTGTCCTTTGGACTGTATCGATTTTGTAAAATATGAAGATGTCTTAATTTTGTATAACCTATTAGCTCTATTACATCCTCGTGCAAATTTTGGGGGCTAATAACTAAGACCTAAAAGTATTTTTAACGCAATGTCAGGAATCATTAGTTAAATGTGTGTTAAATGATATACTTACATTTAAGTTAATGAACACTCCTACATGTAATAATGGACAATTATAACGAGTAGTATTTATCAGTATCAATTTTGATAAAGTCTGAGTACAATTTGTACAGATATCATCCATCAAGTGTAACGCTTCATTACTCTCGAGCATTAGGTCTATCAGTTCCAGACATCTAAGATTCTGCAAGTTTCTCATGAGTCTCTCGAGTGCTTCCAGCAATTTCCCTCCTGTGCCAAAAACTCTGATTCGATCGGGATCATCCCTGTTTGCCATATTGCAGGGAAAGGTAAATTTTAGCCTTCTTATATAAGTACCCACACCAGCCACAGACGTATTGTCCGAGCCTTGCCGCTCGGCATACCATGATATCATATTCATAAATTCATAGAGATTGTAGAAATTCAGCATAGGTTCGAATATAAGCGAACGGAAGTTTCTCCCGACTTTATTCAGGCAGGTAGACGTTCTTATGTGATCCAGAACATATTGCCAGCCACTGTAGTAGTTAAATTTTCCCCGCGTGAGAGTGGTGTCTTCTAGAGTAAATGTGGACCATACGTTCTGTAGCTTGAAAGCTCGATACCATGATCGACACACCAAAGATGCATAGTAGCGCTCGCGAATAGTTAAATATGAGAATATCTCCTCCAGCAAAATGTCTGGTACCTGATCCCAAGAACTGTACTTTTTGCACAGCTTATCCTCCTCTGTGTCTTCCTCCTCCAAATCTATATACAAGGCTTGGCAGATAAAATTTGCTTTATTCTTTATAACAAACTAAACTTTTATTTACAGCAAGTGTTTTCTCTCTTTCTATCTCCTCGTATCGATCTATTTATATATGTCTACCTTGAATATGAATTATTTTTAGATAATGTCGATCTCGATTACAAATTAATCTTGAGACTACTTTCAACGATTGTTTTCCTCGCTGAGGAGTTAGCCAGAGTTACCTCTCATATGCCGATATTCTCTACATTCTACGTAATTACTACGTTTACACGGCGACATTAAATCGGTTTAGTAACAACGTAGTTAGTAATTTTTTGTATTTAATTAGACCACAATCTTAGATTTAAAAGAATGTACCAATCTAACGCAAGATTTCACTAACTACTTGTTGTTGTTATTAAACTGGATTAATGTCGCTGTGTAAACATAGTAAATGATTACACACACACAGGTGTGTGTGTGTGTGTGTGTGTATGTATAAGTATTCGAATGTTACATCAAGAAAAAAATATATACAAAACTATATAGAGTCGTGTTTACATACAAATGCACGACTATTGTCCCTTTGATCAAAACGAAAACTTGAAATAATGGACCGAGAACCCACAATCGAAAATGTAAATCGCGCAAATGGAGTATCCCGGCTCTTTCCGAATTGCGAAATCGTAAGATGAACATCGATCAATTTCATGGATCTCGCGCGCGCGACAGAGAAAGAGAGAAAAGAAAGAGAGAATATCGCGAGCTCACCCTTATCCTCTTCGTCGAATTTCCAGCAACCCTTGCTCATTTTCAATCTGATCGCTGTTCATCGACGTTACATTGAAATAATGTATCTTTTCACGATGGTGTATTTATACGCGATATTGCTAAAAATATACTGAAAAAATAGGAAGGGGCGCCCACCGCGACTGACCGCGCATCGCCATGATTTTAAATCGCCACACCTGGTTCGGATTATTGCGTTCGTCACTTCTCGCTCGGGCCATCGAATCCCGTATCCTGAAATCCTGATGCGAGACGAGAAAGCCGATTGATACGTGACGACGACGTTCTCTTCCAGTGAATCGCTCGGAAATTAACGAAGAAACATTCGACATGGAAATCGATTTCGAGGTCGACACAAGTATCATTTTGTCCTTGTTAATCATTGAAAGCCAAGAAAGATAGAGTGATACTTGTGTCGATTTGTATCACTAAATGGAAAGCACAGTATTGTTTTAAAAAGTTATCAACCAATCACAGAGTGATATTAATATCTTAAGACATTACTTAAGATGGTCTTAAAATAAGAATCAATTATGAATACTAGCCTACTCTCGCGCGCCACATGGAATCAGAAGACGAGAGGGAGGGAAGGAAAGAAAGAAGGAAGGAGGGAGAGCGGCAGAGAGGAGGGGAGAGAGAGAGAGAGAAAATGCGAGTGCGTATCCTAACCTGACTGCATTGAGTGGTGTGTCACGCTCGGTCATATTATCGTAAGGAATATAATTGATTTCAACTGATTTGAATTGATCCATTGCTACAGATTTGCATCGCGATAGATTTCACTCCGAAATATTACGATGAATGTGACTAGCAGATTGTGTCAACTGAAACAAATATTGCAAAGCTGCAGGTATGTCATGTTTATGCACGAAACATGAAATCAATGATTGTTATAAAAGATTGATTGAAAAACAAAACGTTGTTGTTTATTTTTTGCTGACAATTGCGCAATATTTCTAAACTTCGACTATTAATAGCTACTTTTTGAAAACGTTAGGTGATTGAATAGTTTGGACAGTTTAAATCTCAAAATTAAATATTTTCTATTCAAGTATGTCAAACAATTTGAACTCACTTCAGATTAATGTGATATACGCGTGAAAGAAAAAAATGATTCGTAAAAATCTACTCTTATTTCCAACATGTATATTAATATTCTTTATCATCTAAATTATATGAATTTTAAATATAATTGAGATTACAGATTGATTAAACTCAAATACTATTGAAGTTTGTCCAAATTATTCAAACTTGGTCGATTTTTTGATTCAAAACTATTCAAATAGATTGAATATAAAATATATTCAAATTTTTCAACATTTAAATACATCTACAATTATTGCAGGAATTTACATGTCACATATATAACAAAAAATGCTGCATATGAGGGTCCTGGTAAAACCACTGTCACATTTATCAGCAAAGAGATTGGTTCTCGACTCTTAATATCTCGTTGTGATGAGGTAAGCTCTGTTTTAGATTCCCAAATAGCCAGTGCTATTGAAAAGAGTTTATACAAAATATTCATCACAAATTTTGTCAGCAGAAAGACTATAGATTTGATACCAAAGTAAAATTTGTCAACAAAATATCGCAGATAAAGATAAAATGAAGAATCAAGAGTGCTTGCGATATAACAGTTTGACACACAAGTTCAAAAAATTAAATAACTGTGCAACTATTGAACAAGCGCATTCGCACTTATTATTTGTATATATTTCTAATATGAATCTAAAAATTCATTTGCAAACAAGAATTAAGCCATCACTTGATTGTTACGTTTCTTAAGGCCCCTGACTACTCAGCGAAGAACTTTGCGTTGACATACTCGCGGTGAAAAATAGAAGCTCCTACATCCTTGTTCATCTTATTCTTATTCATCTTCATACAAGTGACATGTGGACAATGAAATTTTTTATAACGACTATTTTCGTTATTGTGTGCTTAATCTTGCAGATATGACTTGTTTCGTATTTATCAGAGTCGTAAAAAAGGTGCTGGGCGGCAGCTAAAATTATCGTTAGACATTATATGTGAAAGCATTTTTTTCACTTCTTTCAACAGCTGTCAAATCGTGTGTTTCCTGCCTGAACAAGTTTTATTTCACGTGCCTTTTACAGCTATTTATTGACTATCAGGAAGGGAAAGAATAGCAGTCGCCCATTTTCACAAGTGTCTTAAAGCCAGTGTTATTTTAGTCAAATATCTCTTTATTTGCAAAATTACCGTCATAAATTTTATTGTGCCATTTCTTGCCTATGATGTCACGATTCCAATATGGCCACAGTGACTAGTCAAGACTCTTAAATAGATTGGCAGTTGGAAATTGAATCAAATCTGTTGAATGCACAGATTTCATTTCTGTTAGATTATGTCTGTCAGATTATGTCGACAAAATAAGTTTGATGCAAACTTGATTAATTTGCCAACAAATTTTTACTAGCTTGTATTTACAAAAATTAATTAAGAAAAACTTATAATTATAAAAATTTTTATTTATTATTAATTCTACAATTAAAATTTTATTTTAAATGCGAAAATCCTATCTGGCTTTTATGCCCCTTTCTTGTTCCGGTTTTAGAAGCTATTAGAAGCCTTTATTTTGATTATTATTTGAAGGCAACAGAGCTCTTCTATTATTCAAATTATCAGTAGGATACAACTAAATAATATGCTGAGAGTTTCTTAATAGTATTATATTGCAGGAGAAGAATTTTATAAATTGATTACATTGACAGGACAAAGTGAAGTATACAACATGAACGTTTTTAAAAAAACAAAAATAGATTAATCGTAATCAAACATTCGAGAAATTATTACGATGTTTTAACAAAATCTTATTCTGCTTTATATTTGTGATATTAACTTAAAACAAATGTACTTTTCATATACAGGCGGTTATTACAAAAATTCCTCCTCCTTAATGACCGCCAATCAATGTTATTTATCAATGTTATTTAGATAATCCAATCCGGTTTAAAAAAATACTTGAATTTTGATGCTCCTAGCGGCTTAGTTAAAATATCTGCTAACAATTCTGCCATTGGACAGTATTGCAATTCTGTTTCATATCGTTGACACAACTCCTTAATAAAATGCTGTTTTGTATTAATATGTTTTACACGTCCATTTGTTCTTTCTACTTTAACAAAATTCATGCAACTTTGATTATCTTCATTTATAATGATTGGTTCCTTTAATGCTTCTAAATCTAAATCTTCAAATAAATGTCGCAGCCAGATTGCTTCTTGATAAGTTGCAGCTAAAACATTATATTGATCGCTTCCATCATTGATAATGATACACATGTTTGTCTTTTACTCATTCAGATCCACTTTCATAGAAAAAAATATATTCAGTAGTCGAACGTGTATTATAATCTCCTCCCCAATCTGAATCTGAATATCCTTTTAATGTCCAACCATCTCAGGTTCAAATTTTAGTTTGAAATCTTTCGTCTCTTTTAAATAACGAACAATACGTTTAGCTGCCTTCCAATCTTCATTGGCGCACTAACTTTTCTTCCTAATATCCCAAAACTAACCGCAATATGTGATCGGGCAACCACTAAATAGAGTAATGCACCCACTAGACTTCGATAACGTTTTATTCTGAAAAAGTTTGTTTCCTTCATTTATCCCAGTATAACAAAGATCTATTGGAATTTTTGTAGGATTAGCATCTTTCATCCCAAATCTGCCTGTTATATGTATATTTTCATTATAATTTGTCAAACACATATTATAACAACCATTCTCATATTGTACTTCATATCCTAAAAAATGTTTTATGAAACTTAGACATGTTATCTTAAAACTCTTCATTCTTTGAAAAACTCCATCGATTTCTGATTCTTTTATACTACTTATTAGCATATCATCAGCATAAATTAGAAAATAAACTACCTTCTTGCTGTCTGTTGTCTTGACACTGTTGTATGTACAAACAACAAGAATCCGAATTGCATTGTTTAAAATCAAGATCTAAGAGTATAGTGTGCAATGCCTGATTCCAGCATCTAGCCGATTGCTTCAATCTATAAATACTTTTCTTTAATCTACATACAAACTCCTCCTTTTACAGCTCCTCCTGTGAAACCAGGCGGTTGATGCATATACATTTCTTCAATTACTTCATTGAAATAAGCAATTTTAACATTTATATGTTTTAACATCAAATCTTTCTTATTTGCAACTGCCAAGAAAGCTCATACTGTCCTTTGTCGAGCAACAGGAGCATAAACTTCTCCGTAGTCTGTTCTATAGTCTGTTGATTATAATCCTGTACTACTAGTCTTGCTTTGTATTTAACTATTTCTTCTTTTTCATTTCGCTTCAACTTAAAAATCCATTTCAACACAGTTCTTTCCAACAGGTAATTGTGTTAGTTCCCAGTTGTTTTATTTTCTTTATGTGATTTTAGTTCATCCTCTATTGCATGCCATTTAAGATTCTTCATTGCAACTTTGTAGTCATTGCAACTCAGTTGGTTCTTCTTCATATTGCACATCGATTACAAAATCCCAAAGGCGTTTAGGCAAAGTCTCTCTGTTTCGACGATTTTCACGATTTAAATTCGACGCTGATTCTTCTAGTGCTTCCTGAAAATCTTCCTGTAAAATACTATTTGATTCTTGAGAAACATAATTATCCATATCTTGTTGTTTTTCTTCAGAATTTATTTGCATATTGTCTTCAGTCGATTTTATTTTTAAAAAATCTACTTTATTTTCTTCTGTCTGTTGTTTTTCTTTCATCTATTTTTCTTGATTATCATTCATTTTTGTCAATCGCTCAGAATTATTATCTAGTTCAATAAAACGAGCATCACGACTAATCATTATTTTATCTGTTAACGATTTAAGAAACGATACCCTTTATGTTCATTTGAATATTCTACAAAAACCAGTTTTTGTGCTTTAGTATCAAATTTTGATCGCTTTATTTCTGGCAGAAGAACATATGTTTTGCATCCAAAAACTTTAAATCTTTCATAATTTGGCTTTCGATCAGTCCATAATTCATGTGCGATCAACAGCACGAGATGGCAAACAATTTGCAAGTATGTTGCTGTCAAAATAGCCTTACCCCAATATTTCTTTGGTAAGTTAGCATCTAATAACATACAAGTTACCATTTTAGTCAAACTCCGATTCTTTCTCTCTGCCACTCCATTTTGTTGCGGAGTATAAGGTGTTGTATATTGCCTTTATTCCTTCAATCTAATAAAATTCATGCAGATCTTGATTAACATATTCCTTATCACTATCAGAACCTACTAAATTGTAATTAGTTTTCTATTAAAATAATTTTGTACCCATTGTACATATTGTTTTATTTTTCCAGCTGCATCAGAATTTTAACAAATACATTGCTGTAAAACGACTATAATCATCAATCATAGTTATAAAATATTTATTACCTTCAGGCGTTATAGTTTGCATGGATCCACAAGATCAGTATGTATTAATTCTAAAGGTCGTTTAGTCTTCCTTTTAGCAAACTTTGGAAAGGATGTGCGCGTAAGCTTATTTTTAAGACAACATTCACAAACAATACGAGCTCCACAATCACTAATATTAAAATCTTTTGCCAAATTTTTAAATATTGTCCGCATAATCTCTGGATCCCGATGACCTAATCTCCGATGCCAAATGTTGACATCGCTTGTGATAACCGACGGCTTTGAAAGATTGATTTGATAACTTCAATTTATACAAATTATTAATTTTATCACCAACAGCAACTACTTCACTATTTTTATTTTGGATCTTGTAGTCTGTCTCTCCAAAAATCACAGCAAATCTATTAATTGCCGTTCTACTTATCGAAATAAACCCTCCTTTAAAATCAGGCACATACAATACTTCTTTTAAAGTTATTTTTATTGATTTACAAAGTCATTTATTCCAACAATTATTCCATCTCCAAAGCCTGTTACTTTTGTTCATTTGCTTTGTTCACTTGCTCCGCCAAAGATACATCTCCAGTATTTTCTGTGAATGTGGAAAAGAAACTTTTATCATTTGTCATATGACATGTTGCTCCACTGTTAATGATTCATTCACCATTTATTTCAGCCATAAAATAAATAGTTTTATCCAAAACTTGTATATGTTTCTTCAGCATCCTTATTATCACGTTTCTTGCTAAAGAAGCTTTCCTTTTTCTTGGCTAAAAATTTCCGACAATTCTTTTGGAAATGTCGGAATCCTGGCTTTTTACAGAAAAAAAACAAGTCTTTTCTGTCTTATAAATCTTCATCTCTGACTTCATAGCTTTTTCAACTTCCATATCATCACTCTTCGCAACTCGTTTTGAATGTTGATCCATTAATTTCGATTTTAATTCAAGCGAAATCTTTATTCGGCCGATTTTTTAGGACTTGTATGAGACTCTCATAAAAATTTGATAAACTAGCTAAAATCATCGCTACCTTAAAAGGCTCATCCAAATCTTGTTCTGCATCACCAAGCTGATCAAAAAGATCTTCAATTTCAATAATGTGTTTGTCCATATTACCTTTTTCTCCTAGCTCCATTCGGCACATCTTTTTTAGCAGTAATACTCTTTTAGAAACCATCACCTTCTCATGATATATTTAAGAGCTGACCATGTTTCACATGCCATTATAATTAAAGGCAACTGATTTACCTTTAGAAACAAACCAATCATGGAGCGCGTCTTTCGATCAGTTTTCTTTCAAACAGCATATTCTGGATTGCTTTTTTCCGGCTTTGGTTTCACAAGTATAGCTCATAGATCTTCTCTTTTAAGAAGCATCTGCATTAACTGTTTCCATGTTTGTCAATTTGTATTATTCAACTTTGGAAAAGAAATTCGTAAACCATCTTGATAAATTATATTCGGCAATATAAAAAATATTTTTCTTTTATTTGCTAAACTCTGGGCTTATAATCTAAAGGCAACAGAGCTCTTCTATTATTCAAATTATCAGTAGGATACAACTAAATAATATGCTGAAAGTTTCTTAATAATATTATATTGCAGGAGAATTTTATAAATTGATTATAGAACAAAGTGAAGTTTATAACATGAACGTTTTTAAAAAAAGACAAAAATAGATTAATCATAATCAAACATTCGAGAAATTATTACGATGTTTTAACAAATCTTATTCTGCTTTATATTCATAATGTTAACTTAAAACAAATCTACTTTTCATGTACAAGCGGTCATTACTAAAAATTCTTCAACATTGTTTTATTTATTCTATTTATATGGAGAAACCAAGATTTTATTTTAAGGCAAAATATATCATCTTTAGATTATGATTTCTTATTTTTCAGATCGGTTTTACATTAAACACTGGTACAAAAGTGATAGGACCAATGGTAATCTTTCCCAGACATGCCATCTGCTGGAATATTGAATCCAGCAAGCACATAAATGATGCATCGCTTTCATTATTCACTATCCTCGAGCCAAAACCTGATCTTTTAATTATAGGCTTAGACGACCAATACGATTTCTTTTATATTAAAAATCTCCGAGAGTGCGTGAAGAAGCTCGGTATTACTGCAGAAATAATTTCCGTGTACAATGCATGTACGGTGTTCAATTTTGTTAATGAGGAAGGCAGATATGTCATTGCGGCATTGATACCGCAAAAAACATCTAAACAAAAATTGAGACTACCGAAACATGAACAGATGATTGATTCTGACAGTGCTGCAAATAACAAAACAGATAATAGAAAAATAGAAAATATAAAATGATGGAATATGTATATATGTATGTATATATGATTTGTGAGAAGATTGTGTATTGAGAAAACTACAATAAGTTTGCTTGTATAAATCATGTATAGAATTATAATAAAATTCTAAATTTATTTAATTGTTCAAAATAAAATATTGAAACTTAAAAAAAAATATGTATATAATAAAATAATTAAGACTCCTGACTACTCAACTAAAAACTCCGTGTGATAGTGACGAGATAGCGTCGCGATAAAAATGAGGAGCTCATTCACCCTTATTAGAGACCCTGACTGCGTTCCGTAACTCACTACCAGTACTGGCAGTACTGTAATGCCGTTCCGAAAGTCATTCCAGTATGCGATAGCACTACGATAGAATAATGACGTCATAAATTTTGTCATCACTTCCTGCTGCGACTATTGTAGCTAAAAAGACGCAGCAGTCACAGTACAAAATGGCGACATTCGAGAAAGAAGAATTAACTCTACTCAATGCAGAAATAAATATTCAATATAAAATAATAATAAAGAAGACGCACAAAAAGCATTGCGAGATAAAAATAAAGTTTGATATTATTGTAGCGAATTCGATCATTCACGCTACACCAAGTTTATATAAACATTATTATATATGAAATTATTGCTCTAATTGCTTTTCAGGAGAGAGATCTATCTGATTTTTCATCCCTTTCTAAGATTGGCCCTATTAATTCCAATATAAAAAAAATATATTCTAATGTAATCTAAAATAAATATATTTTAGTAAAATTACAGAAACAGTTTATCGTATCTACAAAGAACAAAAGATTATAAAAATATATCGAAAGTGAGTTTTAAATTCTTTGTTTGTATATCGGGATACTACATCTTCTATAACGTATTTTAGGTATAGAATTTGATTTATTTTTCTTAATATTAACATTTCCTCCATTGTATCAGAGTCACTATCAGATTCACCGCTATTTGATTCCATTATATGTGCAATATTATTAATTATAAAAATTTTTTCCATTTTCTTATATTATTATATGTAGGCATATTTTTAGTATTGACGTCGATTCTTCGAAAAGTATCATGTTATAATTGAAAATATCGTGAGATTTCAAAGGAATAACGATCGATTTGTCGTGATTGGTTCGGAAATGTACAGGGTATTGCCTCAACATATTAGGCAGTATGTCGAATGATGATTTTGCAGGGGCAGGTGCGGTTTAATAGGTAATAACAGCATATACATATACTATTATATTTTACCGAGCGAGTGGATCGCCTTTATATCAATACAGTTTGCATCGTTTCAATTATGATAGACTTGAATAATAATTGCTGTGATTATTATAAGAGAAGCCGAAACGACAATTAAAGAAAAAATTGAAACAGCAAGTCGCAATATAACACCTGTTATGCTAAGTACATAACACTTGCTATGCGACATAGTTTCATGAGTCGCATTGTGAAGAGCTTGGAGGATATTTTGAACTTGAATTTTTTATGAAATATTTTTAACGTTTTCAATATTTTCAAAATTTTCAATATTTTTAATGTTTTTAACGTTTTTAATATTTTCAAAGTTTTCAATGTTTTTAATGTTTTATCATGTTTATTTTTTTCATCACGTTAACTTTAAATTCAATCATGTTAACTTAAATCATATTATACATCACTTAAAATTCAATTTTTCATCTTTAATTGTCGTTTCGATTCCTCTTATAATAATCACAGCAATTATTATCCAAATCATAATTGGAACGATGCAAATTTTATTGACATAAAGACACGCGATCCATTCGTTCGGTAAATTATGATGATACATGTATATGTTGTCATTATCTATTGAACCGCGCCTGCTCCTGCAAAATCTGTCACGCATTCTGCCTAATATGTTGATGCAATACCCTGTATATACACAATAATTATCCGCATACCTCTGCGAGCGGGATATATAAGCACACGAAATTCGCGAGCGAACGCTCTCTCTCACGGTCAGTCTTCGTCTAGCAATCCATATCGAGAATCGAAGAATCGAATAAAGCGACCAGTGACAGTGATAGTAAGAGTAAAATTATAGTAATAAACGGTAAAATATTAAAACGGTCTCGCTTTCCCGCGCGAATAGCGATCAGTCGGTTACCAGATGAGGAAGCGAAGACATTGGAGACAGAATTTTTAGTGTTAAAATTAGATCGGAGGCGAAATTATGATATAACATTAATTTATTAGGCAACAACGAACGAAATAACAATAAATCGGATGGAAACATTTTCATGATGCACAGTTTCAGGCTGCACAGTTGTTTGAAAGGAATGTGAATCGAATTGGCCGTGAACGGGCGAGTCAGCGATCGGCGCGTGTTTACGCGTTTTTGTATATTTGAGGTATCGCTTCGGCAGTCGGCGCGATACTGATATCGCTGCGTAATTCGGTGATGCGGGGCACACGAGATGTACGCCGATATCGCACGTGTACTTGTGGACCTTTAAACGGGATGATTTAGATCGCGTACGCGTGTCTATGATCGCGGGCGTTTGATTTTGTCGCGAGAGTGGAATTTTCGCGAAAGGATGCTATGACCACTCAAGTCGAAGAACGGGTGTATCCGTTCTCTGCCGAATGTATTCGACTGGCGGAGGGTATGCCCTTCGCCTTGACAGAGGATGCCAAGTGAACTCGGCCAGCGGGGGAGAACCCCAGATCTAGCGGAAGGTTTCGGTGTGCTTGCCGAGCGTACTCGGCTGACCGGGGTGTACCCCGGTGCTTAGAATCGGTTGGATGTGCGGTTGTATCAGGGGGCACCGGAATTCTCGGAATTATTAAAACATCTTAATACACAGCAAATATGTGGCATTGCAAAATCCAAATCTACGATAAGAATTATATTATTAATAAAATGGATATCTCCAATTTTCATACTAGATATTTTTAATTATAAAACATTTACGTTTATTAATTTAAAGTTTATTTATAACTACATATATTGCTTTCTTTTATAATTGTAAAGGTGATGATAAATAGATATGATAAATTATGTAAAGATAAATTAACTTATGTATAATGTACAACTATAACGTATAATGTACAACTATAGATTTGTTCGTGTTGCACGCATTTTTTGTACTTTTGCATTAAGTGTACACTAACTTTTTGTTACCGGACATGATGTAACCGCTGTTTGTTTTGCCAGTGCAGTTACATTTCTTGCAACACTTTTTGTACTTGATCTTAAGAAGAAGTAAAAAGTGCAAAAATGGTTGAAGACTGAAAAGAATAACGCGCGCCAATTTGCGCGCGAGTACACGTGCTCTCGCGCTGCCATCGAATCGCAGCGGCAGATTCGAAGTCAGAAAGCCAATTAGCGCTTGACAGCAGGTATTGTCTTCTTGACTTATAAACAATAACAATTATTTAATTTAACGAAAATTATAATTCTAGATTCTTTTCCTGACGCAAGTTCCGGAGTCGTTGCGAAAGGAACAATCTAGAACTTTTGCAGTATAAAAAGAATGCCGAGACAGCCCGCAGCGTCTGTCTGAGCTTATCAACAAAGCAGAATCAGTGCCGGCATTAGTCAAAATTCGTAGAATTGCTTGCTCTCAAAAGTATTAAATCGCAGTGTTTTACGAGGTTGCTTGCCTTGTAAAGAATTATCATTACTTGCGCAAAATCGTTCGTCGCGATCGCTTCGTGTTTGCAAATTTAAATAGTGTAATTAGTTCCATGTACATTATGTTTTTTTCTTGTAAACCGTATTAAGTGTATAAATTAAGTAATAAATTATTGACTTGCGTACAATTCAGTGAGTGTTTCTTTCGTGCGAATTTTTTACTTCATCGCGAAATTCAAACTAGTTATTTAACGAATAAATATATACACATTCTTTTATACGTAACTTTTTATAACGTTTGTTTTCAGAATTATTATATATTTATAAAAAAGTAATATTAAAATGGCAGCAGATTGTGCAATTACGTGACTTTTTACAGTTAAACACTTTGGAAAAATAAAAGTGAATTCAAATGGATGCGTAAATTGCATAATTGAAGGTATTACAAGTATTTTTAATAAATTATTTATATAACTTTGTTATATAACTTTGCTGTACAGAATGTCAAATTTAACTTAGTTCTCTTCTGCTTTTATATATCTTTAAAAATTAATAAGTTATTTTGAGTCTAGTTAAATAAAACATCTTATATAAAGTGATATTCTTAAATTATGACCCATATTCTCTCAGAGCATATAGAAATGTTAGCGTACTTTTTCATCGTTCAATCATTATCATTCAATAGATGTAAAACAAGGATAAAATGACAAAAAAGCGCGCTAATATTTTTATAAGCGAGTAAATATATCTTTTAACATTTTTTACTTAGATGGAAAACAGTTAAAATTTCCGAAGAGAGATTCCGAAAAGAATTTTTCTTTGGATACTTTAATCTTTATTCTTGATGGAACTCAAATTTGTGTAGACCTTTCTAAAACAAAAAGAGAAATATGTAATAATACACAAAATCAAAATGATGAAAATATTCAAAATGATCAAAATGATGAAAATGATCGTAATGATCAAAATTATCAAAATGATCAAAATGATGAGAATGATCAGAATAATCAAAATAAAACTATTACAAATACAATTTCATCGTGGTTTTGGAACGTTGCATCAACAAAATTGTTGTTACACTTATAAATCTAAAAAAAACCTTGTAAATACAAGGAAAATAAAAGCTTATAAAATTTTATGGAAACAAATTGCACAAGAAATGGGTCATACTAATTTATCCTGTAACCCCGTTACAAATGAAAAATAAAATTAAGTCGTTGGAACGTTCATACAAAAATATGATTAGTAATAATAAAATGACCGGTAGAGCAAGAAAGACTTGTAAATATGAAACGTAAGTACTTATAAAAGTAAATAATATTATATATTATAAAAGAATAAATTTATATATAATATTACGAATGATACTAATATTCTCTTTAATTACAGTGAGTTAAGAGATTTATTAGGAGAAAAACATAGCATTCAACCACTTGCTGTATTAGGAAGAAACGGTTTAGTACTTAGAGAACTGGATTTCAATAAAGAAAATAATGCTGCGTAAATATAATATAGAATATACAAACTGTGCATATATATATAGTTAAATTTATTTATAATACTGTCATTTTTTACATAAATTATATATCATTTTTTACAGAATGAATAACGTAATTGACAATGAAGACTTTGAAAACAATCCTGGTCCATCAAATATTCTTGCACCTGTTGAAAATGTACCAACTGTAAAAACAAATAAACTACAAATTAATAAAAATAGAATACGACAAAATACAACGAGTTCATATATAAATAAATGTCAAGCTGTTTTAGATATATATATTTCTGAAAGAAGTAATGAAAGACTGTTGTCTTTCATTACTTCTTTTTACGGTTTAACATAATGAAAGCATATAAATGCAGATTCTAGAAGAATTTAAAAATATTAAGAAAATTCAAGAAGATTTTGTCCACTCTGTAAAGAAACAATGGGCCATGCTAAAAGAGATGAAAACATTAAAATTCTTAGAGAAAGTACAAAAAGTATCGAACAAATTGCTACATTTTCATACAGTACAGATGTTTAATTTATATATGTTTATCCATTAACGCAAAAAATATGGAGATCGTTTATTTCTGTATTTCTATATATTTTTAATATTTTTTTGTTTTATTTCTATATTTTATTAAATATCTTGTTGCTTGTCGTATTTTATTTAGTTTCTAAGTGTAAAGTCTGAGTTAATATATGTAATATTAAAGGAATATGTTTAGTTATGTTGTGTTGTAGCTCGAATTGGGTTACAAAATTGTATTTAGGGAAAGTCGGATTCGCCGAGCCTTAGGAGTTAGAACTCCGAACAGGATCATAGATGGAAGGTTCTTCTGGTCAAATATTATTACTCACTTTTGTTAAGTAGCTGATTTATTGGTACGACTTCTTGACAATGTTTCGTGTGAATTTCGCTATTATTGATAACGATTGGCTGTGACGAAGTACAACTGTCCTGTTACGTATTGTGATTGCCCCCTCTTGGTGATTTAGCGATCGTTTTTATAGTATTCGAGTAGTGTCGCGTTTCGTCGCGTTATAATTCTAAAACGGACCATATATGGTCAAATCGGCACGCTTTTGCAAATTCTTCGTTCGCGCTCTGCTTTGGAATTTGCAGACTTGCTTTTGCATGCTTGCATTTCCGGCCAGCGTTTCCGTAGCATCGGCTATTTCGAGATTCGAGAATAATTGTGAGGATAAGAAATAATGAAGATATATATATATAAAATTAATATATATATATATATATATATATATATATATATATATATATCCTCACAATTATTCTCGAATCTCGAAATAGCCGATGCTACGGAAACGCTGGCCGGAAATGCAAGCATGCAAAAGCAAGTCTACAAATTCCAAAGCAGAGCGCGAACGAAGAATTTGCGAAAGCGTGCCGATTTGACCATATATATATATATATATATAATATGTAAGAAGTAATTCGGGCTACAACAGTTGATTTTTAATAATTAACTTTAATCTCTAAAAAATATTTATAATATTTTGAAGTTTTTAAATATTAAGTTTTTTTATTTTTAATATAATATAATACAAATATTTTAATATTTTTTTGTTTAGAAAGTTTATTTGTTACTAAAAAAATACTTGTCAAAAGTAGTTTGTATTATTAAATCTAATATATATCTAATATATATGACAAGTGCTATCATTTCTATTAAGTTCTTATTAAGTTTAAGTAAAAATAAAGCAATACTTTCAATTAAAAGACTTTTTTAAAGAGAGATTTATCCTTCATAAGAAAAATGTTTGTAATACACTAGTCAGTTATGTTATGACTTTCAACACTTTTATGATGAATATGTATAAAACATATTTTTTATAATATAAAATAAATAAATTTATGAAAAATAATAAAATAGTTTTATTTCAAAGATATTACATGCTAATATACAAATAAATATATAATACGAAATATAAAATTATAGTAATAAAATAATGATAAAAAATATAGTAATAAAATAAAAGTATTTTCATTATAATTTCTCTGTTTGACATATAAAACATTTATATATTTTGAGCAATTAATTGACGACGTAATTCATCTCGTAAAATGCGGCCACATTCATTCCCAGGGATAATTTCATCACTATTATTTCTAATAATAATAATCTCTAAATATCTCTAATTATTAGTAATCTAATAATAATTTCTAATAATAATCTCGGCTTCTGGATCAGGATAATCATCTTCATGCGGAGGTTCTAATAATTCTATTTCACCTGCGCTTGCTAAATTATGTAAAACACAACAAGCATGTATTAGGTGTACAAAAAAGTTCTGAGCTTTTTTTTTGTAAAATTCAATTTTTATTCAAAAATAAACAAAAAAATATTAATCAGCGAAATATTCCCCGTTTGCATCAACGATTTTTTGCCATCTTTCGGGTAGCTTGCGAATTCCTTGACGATAGAAGCTCACCGGCTTCGAAGCGATAAAGTCATCAATGCATTTTCGTATCTCTTCAAATCTCACGAAATGTGTATCAGCCAAATGATGCTGCAGCGACCAGAATAGGTAGTAATCGGAAAGCGCCATGTCTGGGCTATACGCCGCGTGCGGGAGAAGTTCCCAGCCTAATGCAAAGATCCTGAGTTACTTTCGCAACATGTGGTCGAGCATTCTCATGAAGCTTGATCACTTTACGACGTCTTTGGCCAGTAAATGGCCTCTTTTCTTCTAATGCATCGCTCAAATTGGTCAATTGTTATTGGTAGCCGTGATCTGCCGTGATTGTTTCACCCGGTTGTAACAACTCATAATACAATACATCTTTCCAATCCCACCAGATACAGAGCAAAACCTTCTTGGCGTGGATATTGGGCTTTGGCGTCGATGTCGAAGGTTAACCAGGGTCAACCCATGATTTTCTACGTTTCGGGTTATCATAAAGAATCCACTTTTCATCGCCTGTAATGATTTTGTGCAGAAAATCTTTTTTTCGGAACTTTAAAAGCAAAGTGAGTGCAGTGTCATGCCGACGATTTTTGTTGTCTTCGGACAATTCATGCGGAACCTATCTGTCTTCCTTCTGAACCTTTCCCATCGTATGTAAACGTACGGAAATGGTTTGCTGCGTAACGCCAAACTATTCTGCAAGCTCCTTTTCAGTTTGTGCAGAGTTTATATCCAGCAGTGCTTGCAATTCGTCCGTTTCAATCTTTTGAGGGTGTCCAGCACGCGGTTCATCTTCAAGACTGAAATTTCCTTGGCGAAATTTTTGATACCATCTTTTACATGTAGTATGACTTACAGCGTTCTCTCCATATGCAGCACAAATCATTGCAGTGGCTTCAGCAGCATTTTTCTTCAGATGAAACGCGAAGTGGATGGAAAATCGAATATGCTCTTTTGTTATTGCCATCGTGAACACTACTGATTTTTGAGGTTATGTGCATCAAACGCCAAACCATATGGCATTTTAGAAGGTCAAATGTCAACGCTTTAAAACCGTAAACGGGCGGGAAGATATATAAAATTTAAATTGTTATTTCGGTTGTATGAAATCTAAAGCTCAGAACTTTTTTGTACAATATTATTGCACTAATATTATTTGCACTATACGTACAATGTTTCGAAGTTTAAAATATAATTGTCTAAATCATTGTTTCAAAATGCCGAAAGCATTTTTAACTACACGACATGAACTTAATTAATTATTAAAATGTCTCTGCGCTCGTGTTAGATGTCCATTATCTCTATATGGAAACCATTAAGTATTCCAACAAGGATAACTGTCTCCAACTATATAAGAGCCTCCTAAAATATTTTAAAATATTTTATTTACATAAGTATTTTTATATAATTTTTTAATGTAATTTCATATAAAATAAATAAAAATTAAAATACTTAAATATTTAATAAATTATTAAGTACTATTAAGTACTAAAATAATTATATATAACAATATTGTAAATATTACTAATTTAAACAAATATCCTGAAGATATTCGTATAAATGAGATTTCCGAAAAACCCTTGCATCGTGTACAGATCCGGGATATCCAATGAACACATCTAAAAATTTCATTTTGTGGTCCACTACACCTTACATATGAATTGAAAAATATTATTTCTTATTAATGTATGAATCTTGATCTTTGATTTATCGATTGTTGATTTATCGATTCGGATGTGCGTGCCATCCACAGCACCTACACACAAATTTAATTTTAAGTTTGGCATACATATGTAATTTATACATGACGTTTGCACAAAAAAGTTATATAAAACACAAAAGTAAATTATACCAATAATTCGAGGAAACTGTTTTTCTCTAAGAAAATATGCCATTGTTTCTTCTTTTTCTTTTTATTATAATGTAGGAAATCTTATAATATGTGGAGTAAGCTGCATTAAAAAGTTTGTTATCCTTATTAAAAGTTCATACAGTGTACTAATTGTAATATCAAATCGATCTACTACGTTAGGATATCCTACTTTCGATCAAGATACACACACAAGTAAGTTAAAATATGTTTTTCTGGTGAAATTGGTGCATATCCTGCTTATTCTGCAATATATATTGAACGGATTTAAATAAATATAATTACCATGTAAATAATTTAAGAACTTAATTTAAATTACAATCTGTATTTTATTTATTATAAAAATAATTAATAATACATTTTATATTTACTATAAATAATAAAATACCTTGTAAAGACGTAAAAATTGGAGATATTGTAAAACGGGAGATTATAAACAATTGCACGAGATAAACGAAAATGCATTACAAAATCTTTTTCAATATAATTTCGGACTACAGTTTCTATGTAATTATGTATTATGTATTAATGTTAACTTTATTACGATGAACACGTTGTATTAATGCTAATCGTAAGAATTGTAGCATTTCATCATCTAAAAATTATAAAGAAGACAGAAATTATAATTATAATCGTCAATTTAATAAATATATTAATATATTAATATATATTTAGTATATTTATTAATAATAAGTAAATACTTTATTATTTAGCAAGTAGAGCAATGTATGTATATATATTACTAATTTTTACATACCGTCGATCATATATCCATTATTTCTTCCAGCTCTAATATTTCAGCAATATTTTCTCTGATATTTCCATGCGCCATTTTAATAGTTTATGCACTTTGACGTTTGAGCTATTCGTACAAATAACTAAATAAATTAGTAATAAATTAGTAATAAAGTGTACTAATAAATAAATTAGTACACTTTTCATATTACTAGTAAACTCACTAGAATTCAAGTGCGAAAAGTGTATGCAACACGGACAAACCTTAAGACTTAGATTACTTCTGTGAATCCATGCATTTTTTGTGTGAGATGTTTAATAAATTATTTTATCAGTCTGCCGTCCTGGTATAGGGTCTGCCACCCTGGCCTATTGCGCGTCGTTTAGTAAAAGGGAAAAGAAAAAAAATTCAGGACATGCAATGCGTTGTGTGTAGTAGAGAATATATCCCTCTTATTTGCAATGCGTGCGGCGGTCGTACCATCTGGCGGCGCAACGGCTGGCGACTAGGGTGATGTCCAGGTGGCCGTCTACGGTCATCTGGACCAAAGAGTATCATTCCTGTACTCCTTCGCACGGGTATGTGTCCAGGAGAGGTCTTAGGCGCCCTCTCCATTCGTCCTTGAGGAGCGTTACCTCCGCGACCCTCTGCGGGTATGAATTTGTATCGGGTCGTCGCCATCCTGCCTCGTCGTGACTAATGAGTACTGTATTTCTTCTTTACTAATTCTAATTTTATACTATTTTTATTACTAATGCTTTTGCTTTTCGCGGGTAATTATTCGCGGTCGTTTCCTTAGCTTTCGATGAATAGTTTGAGTCAGTTTGCGTGCATCGTTACGATTTTTCGTTTTTGTTTAATTTTATAATTAACATCTGAGATTTTCTCAATTATTTATGGGCCTATCCATGGTGCTTCCAATTTCTTCGATCGTCTTCTGCTTCATCGTGCAGGAGGATCTTATCTCTTACTTTGAAGGTTTTAGTGTTCGTATTCTTATCGGCATAGTTTTTTGCCTTTTGTTTTGTCTCGCGGATATGTTCTTTCGCTAATTTTTGTGTGACTCGGAGTCGGTCTCTTAATTCTTGCGCATAGTTGTCATACATGTAGTATGGTTTAGGCGGCGTTGTCAGGGCCGTAGGCAGAATTGCTTGGTGCCTGTACAATTCGAACGGTGTATAACCCGTTGCTGTATGCGGTATTGTACGTGAACATCGCGTATGGGATCCATTCATCCCATTAGTTTGATCTTCGTTATATAGTGTCTTAAATATTCAGTCAAAGTCCTCTCCAGGGCCTCGTTGCTTTCAGGATAATACGCGGTCGTTTGGATTTTTATTATTTTTAGAAGGGTGCATACATCCCTGAACATCTCACTGACATCTCACTGACGAAGTTCGTTCCTTGATCTGTCAGTACTTTTTCCGGTATTCCGAATTCGCATATTATTTTCGTAGTGAATTCTTTGGCAATTGTGCTTGCTTCCTGATCAGTATCGTTTTACTGAATTTTGTTAAGTCATCCTGAAATGTTAATAGATATTTATTTCCTTTCATGGTGACCGTGAATGGTTCCACAATATCTAGAGCGCATTTTTCAAACGATTTTTCCGCCGTGTCGCTCAATATCAGAGGCATTTTAGTTTTCCTGCTCAGTTTGTTTTTCTGGCAATATTCGCACTTGGCGATGTATTCTTCCATGTCTCTTGTTAATCCGTGCCAGTTGTGTGTTAATCGTATCTAGTTTACTGTGCGTGTTACCCCTTGATGTCCTCCGAAGGGGACATTATGATATTATTTGCTCTTTTTCCTCTTTGTTATATTCACGCTCTTCCTTGTTGCATTCGACGTTATTTATTTATGTGTCGGGCGCGATCGGATTTCTGCTGAGCCCGTCAACATTTGTGTTGCCTTTGCCGGTCTTATGTATCACCTCATAGTCGTACTCTTCTAATTTGAGTCTCCATCTCTGATTAATCGCAAGCCAGGATCTGTTATACTAAATAGCCAGATCAATGGCTTATAATTTGTAACTATTTGAAATTTCGTTCCGGAAGTGTTTGACGGCCCATACTATGGCTAGCAATTCTTTCTCTGTTGTGTTATAGTTCTGTTTCGCTTTATTCTGCTCGCGTAAACAATTGGTCGGTCTTGGCCTACTGGTCCTTGCGACAATACCGCTCCGATGGCATAACCGGATGCGTCTGTCGTTAATATAAATTGTTTAGTAAAATCAGGGTAAGCTAGAACTGGCGCGGTCGTTAGCCTCTCTTTTAACGTTTCGAATGCGTTTTGTTGCTCTGCCGTTCAAGTGAATTTTTTTGTTAATTTTGTCAGTGACTTCGCTATCTTCGAAAAATTCTCGATGAATTCTCTTCTATAATAATCGGCTAATCCTATGAAGGATTGCACGTTTTTTATCTTTTTGGGTACTGGAAAGTTCGTTATGGCCGTTATTTTTGATGGATCCGGAATTATACCATTTTCGGAAATAATGTGACCTAGATATGTCACCTCTTTTCTTAAGAGCATTTATTCGGTTGTAGTTTCTTAATTTTTTGAATACTTCAATTAGTCTTTTGTTATGTTCTTTTAAATTTGGTTCATATATTATGATGTCATCCAGATAGACTTTCGAGGCCTTGTAATCCGGTTAGCATGGAATTCATAAGTCTCTGGAATGTTGCAGGTGCATTTTTTAGTTCAAAGGACATTCTATTAAACTCGTAATGTCCATAGGTTGTGGAAAACGTTTTTTTTTGTGTTCCTCATGCATGGAAATTTGATGATATTCTGATGCTAAATCCAACGTTGTAAAATATTTCGCGTTTCCTAGTTGGTCTAATATGTCAGTGATGTTTGGGAGCGGGAAAGAGTTGTTAAACCAATTGTTAAATCGTTTCCGAGAATCTATAACTATTCGTAATTTTCGTTCTCCAGAAGCGTCTAATTTCTTCGGTACTACTAGTAAGGGCGCGTTCCAATGACTCGTGCTGGGGCGGATTATCTCGTCCTCCAGCATTTTCGCTATCTGCTTATTTATTTCTGCCTTGTGCTTCTCCGGCAATTTATACGGTCGGACATTCACCGGCACACTATCTGTCCGTGTATTAATTTCGTGTGCTATGGCGTTAGTGTGCGATAAGCAGTCGTTTTCTAGATGGAAAATATCACAAAAATCTTTGCAAATCTGGTGTAAGGCTTTCCTTTCCTCGTCATTTAAATGCTCTGTTCGCAATTGTTTGCACAATTTCTCTTGAAGAGTCTGAATGAGTTCGCCGCTCGCGTGGTTACTTGACACCTCCACGGTATGCATGTGTGTGGCGTCTCTTTATTTCATCCACCGTGATGAGAGGCGTTGTTATCTCTACGGATTCTTCCGTAGTATTTATTACACTTATTGGGAACACATTTTCTTCTGAAAATCAAACAATTTTCTATGAACACTCCGAGTTTAGTTTCGACTGCGTTTACTATTCCGATGCGTTTACTATTTCGATCGGTTACTGCCTGGATTATTGTTTCGCTGCGAGGTGTTAGCACGGTTTTCTTATACGGGTAAAGTTTAAAACGTTGCCAATACGGATTTTGTTTTTTGCCGTGGCATTTTGCTTGCTGCTTGTTTAAAAAAATCTAGTCCCAATATTCCCTTATAGTTCATAGTTTATGGGGAAGTCATCTCTCACCACATACATAATATGTCGTAGCTCTCGGTCTCTTAGCGTTATCATTGCTCTTATCTTTCCGAGTGTATGTATCTTGTGGCCCGTAACTCCGGTTAGAGCTAATCGCTTTTCGCGCATTAGTGTGTTTCCTTTCAAATCCTTTCCTACTTTTATTAAGGTTATTAAGATGGCGCCTGTAACTAGAAGGAAATTCATTTTTCCTTTTTTCGTCTCTCGAATCGGTAAGATAATCAATTCTAACGTGGCATTTGTGTGGGGCGTATTCACCTGTGTCACTTGATGCTCGCGGTATGGCTCGCGTTATTTTTGTTCTCGGTTTCTCTTCTTCTTTGTCATCGCCGCTGCTGGTGAACAACAGTTCATCGCTTTCTTTCGCTGCTTATTCTTTTTCATTATTATGGCAATATTTATTTGTCGCCCTTTTCCGTTATCCTGTCTCGTTCGTCTTGGCTGTTCTTTTCTCGGGCGTCCGTTCAATGACCAATACTCGTCGCGCTTATGCCTTTTTGCAATACGAACAGTATTTCTCGATATTATTTATGTTTGCTGGTAATTCGGCTCGCGGTAGCGAATATCTGGTCATGTACCGGCTCGACAATCACGCGCCAGATGATCTAATCTACCGCATTTGTGACACTCTAATTTTTAATTGCGGTTTTTATTCTGTTCCTGATTGCCTCTTGCTTTCTCGTTATTATAAACTTTGGTATTGGTTGCCTTTTAATTTTTCTTCGGCTGTAACACCTAGGATCGCGGCTGTTAAATTCGTATAATTCCTGGAACGTACTATTGTTTGTGTTTCTTCACGTAATCCTAATTGGAAATTCTCTAATGCTAATTCCTGAATCGTATCTAGAATTGCCTTCCGTTGCTCAGTGGTGTGTTCGCGACCTTCTACCATAGACTGATAGAGTTCCATCGCTAGTTTGTCTATGCAGAGTCCGTATTCTCGCGTGCTTTCTCCGACTTTGGCGAATCATGTTAAATTCTCGCTGAATGTATGTGGTACTACGCTTTGCCAAATAACACATCTCGATTTCTTGTTTCAATTGCGCGAACGTGCATATATCTCTCATTTGAAAGTCGTGCATAGCCTTTTCTGTTAGCTTCGTGCATAGAATCGCTTTCAATAATGATTTTTCGTCGGCAGAATTTATTTCGCTCATCATATAAGTACTTGCGTTTAAAAATTTTTGAACTTGATTCCGCGACGATCCATCCTGGGATTATATCGCGCCTTTCTTTTAGTTTCATAAACGTATTCACGGGGTCTCGCAAATTTCGGACATCGTCTATTGTACGCCTGTATGTCATTTCTATCGATTTGTCATTTTCTATATTCCGATTGTAATTTGTGACTTCTAATTAGCTTATGCGGCTCTGTAACGTTCGCATGCCTTCTAATAATTCGGCCAACATTATTATATTTCGCGTCGCGCGAAGCTTTTGCCAGATCGGGTTTCCAATGCGGCTGATTTAAAGTAGTTCTCATTCTTTTTACTTCATCTTCCAATTTTCTACTTGTCGCTCTTCCGCGATTAATTTTAACGGCGTGCCTGGGAACTGATTTGCTATTTCTTCCGGGTGCGTTTCGTGGAACGGTATGGAATTCGGTTGGATTAAATATGCTACTATTGTAAGACGTTGGCGAAAATTCTCCGCGACTGGGATTACTTGCGTTCGTAATGTCACTATTGTCAGATCTTGCATCTGTCGATCGTAGTAGAACGTCGTTGTGTCTCTCGTTATTCGCTAGTATACTATTATCTATGTCACTAAGCGAAAATACGCGTTCAATTACAATATTCGGATGTAACTTGACTCATTAGACTATCATCTGAATAATTATTTAAATCACGGCGCGCGTTATTGCGCGGATCGCGAAAATTTTCCGTCGGCTCAATGCTCGAAGGAACTGAGCATGGCTGGCTGACTCGCGGTGTAGTCGCGAAACACGACGTGTTTCTTTCGACGGGAGTTTGATTAACTTCCTTATCCAACATCTAATCGCTTTTCTTAATATCTATTGCGCTCGCCTTAATTTTCTATAACTCACATTACGGTCGCAATTCGCATGTTGATGACGTAGCGCTGGCTCGCTGTTGCGGTTGGATGCTGCTTCTCCGGCTCGCTGATATGCTTAGCGTTGTCGCTTTACCGGATGTCTTTCTTTGCGGGGTCAGCTCCTCTTCTTTCAGCCTTCTTGAATTTGGTTGTTTGCCTTTTCTAGATCACTGGGTGCTGCTGCTGCTCCGAAACGATCCCACTGCTGCCACTAGTTTATGTTGTGCGGGTCGTTTCGGGGAAAAATCGACCAGGGAGTCAGCTGAGGATTTTCGGCGTAAAGCACGACACTCTTCGTTTTTTTAATAAAACTTTATTAAACAGTATTGTACAGTTCTTGCACAAAATTTTAACGAGTCCCACTCCTAGCACAGGAGAAAACATCTCCTGTTTTCCTGTTCCAGGCGGTCGGTCCTTGCAGCGTAGTCAAAATGCTCGCGTTCGCGATATATTTCTGAGTCGCACAGTAGTAAAGACCGCGCGACCCGTTTTAGTAATTGAATAACTTGCAAGGATATAAGATATAAATAGAGTGGTTACGAAATAAATACGATTACAATTTAGCAATTGCTATCGGTGACAAAAGTGATAATAGTCGGATAGTGAAGTATCGCTTGTTTGCCGTAATCCGCTTCATCAGCGATGGGCGTGATTGCGCTCTTGGTGCTCGCGACATCTATCTTCGAGTGTTCGTCTGTAAGTTATGTCTAACGGTCCGTCACGGCGTTGCGTCATTCTGTGTCATTCTGTGTGTTTCATAGGGTAGTTATGCGAATCGGTTTTCGTTATAATCGAAAACCGTAACTTCTAGTCGACCCATTCGATCTTGTAGCGCGCGAATCTCTTCTAATAACGCGTTTAATATTGATTCTTTCGCTGTTCGGTTCTGATTGCGACCCTTCTACCCATCTACCCTTCTGCGCCAGGGGCCTGCCGAAGCTCTGTTTTATCTCCGCATCTACTTCTGTGCAGGTTATTTCTTGTTTCCCATTTTCCTTGCCACGAGGTATACATAATTGTTGTTCCGCCATGTTTCTAGGTTCGGGGTTACGCGATGCAATGTAATATTTTTCGAATCAAAAACGCTATCGTAAGATGTTAACGAGAACTCTTTCCGCTATGAATTTTGGCTCTCGTTTCTTTCAGAACATGTCGTTTTGGGAAGCAGTCTGTGTTCGTTTTCTAGGTCTGGTATTAGGCTCTTGTCTACGTCATTGAATGGAAATACTCGCCTAATAACTGTATGTGGGTGGAGTCACCGGCTCAGGTGAGCTTTCACTCGAATATCGTGCTTCTAAATTTCGGCGCACGCTATATCGCGGATATCGCGTACAGCTTCTTGGACTATATGCATGGGAGGTGACAAGACTGCATACTCTTCGTGTTCGCTTGCCGTGTAACCACGATGTATTTCTAATAGGTCGGCTTGTATTTATCTCGCCATCTGACATCAATGCTATCGCCGCTAGCTTCATGTTGCTTCGCTATCGCGTGTTGTTGTAAGTCGGTGCCTTCTCCGGTGTCGCTGATATGCGCTCGCTGGCTGTCTACCGGGTGTTCTTGTCGACTGGTGTCGATGTACGCTGGCTCGCTGCTCTGTTGCCGCTAATAGCTGCTGGGTTGTTCTAAGTCGGCACAGCTATAATTTCATACTCTTCTGGTTGTAAGCTTATTATTTTCTGACAGGGCTTCCTTCGTCTACCTGTTTTCCACAATCTTGATTCGAGAAAGTTTCTCTTCTGCAGTCTTGGGACTAGTACTGCAGGTCTTATGAAAGTTGCCAGAAAAATTTTTTCTCTTTCTGCCCATGTTGTCTGTTAGGGCTTGCCCTGTCGATTTCTACTAGCACGGTTAGCGATTATCCTCTCAGATAAATGAATCTTGGGGATGTCGACTATCCCACCGCTGCCATAAAAATGTTGTAGCCCAGATGGATTACAAGATTTAGGGTGTAAGACACGCGATGTTTATGAATTAAAAAAAAATAATTTTTATTTTACTTATGTCTTACAATAATTTTACAATAGTTCTTATAGTATAATATTGAATATGCTATCTTAGAGAATTATGAACCGCACTGACAGCATAATGACTGACTTTTCCGGGTCTTTCGTATTCTTATATAGGGCTTGAAAACAATAGAAAGTACAAAGTCGAAATAGAAAGTCTAAGGGTTAGAGAGATAAGAGATAGAAATCTTAGGTGTCCAAACTTTACATTAGGTTTAAGAATTTAGGGAGATAAAAGTCTTAGGTGTCCAAACCTTACAAGGGAAAACCGGGTTCGCCGAGCCTTAGGAATTAGAACTCCGAGCAGGATCGTTGGTGGAAGGTTCTTCTGGTCAAATGTTATTACTCACTTTTAATAAATAGCTGATTTATTGGTAAGGCTTCTTGACAATGTTTCGAGTGAATCTCGCTATTACTGATAACGACTGGCCGTTACAAAGTATGATTGCCCTGTTATGTATTGTGACTGCCCCTTCTCGGCGATTTAGCAACCGTTTTTATAGTATTTTATAGTAGTGTCGCGTTTGATCACGTTACAACTCTAAATTGGACCTTATATGGTCAAAACAGCATGCAAACTTTGTTCGCGCTCTGCTTTGAAATTTGCAGACTTGTTTTTGCATACTTGCATTTCCGGCCGATGTTTCCTTAGCTCTGTTCGATTGCTATACTGAGATTGCTATACCGAGAATTATTATGAAGAAAATAATATCGTAATATTCAAGCTACAACATCATCAACAAAAGCTATTTGATTAATAAATAAATTGTTTTTATTTCATATAATAAAACTAAACTTTACTCAAATATGAATTTTTTGATTGACTATAATTATTTATTTGTATTTATTAATTATATTTTTGTTTAAATATTATTTTATTACAGATAAATAACTTGGATAAAAGGAAAAGAGATGCAAATATCACAAATGGGCAAAGGACTTTATTAATAGAACATATTAATAAACATCCAAAATTAGTACAAGCGAAATTTCCTCATCATTTACATTAAAAAAGTCCATTAAATTATGGGAAGAAATCATCGAAAATTTAAATGCAATAAATGGACCTAAGAAAGATTGGAAAAGTTGACGTAAGGTATAGTTTGAAATAAAAATTGTATATTTAGTAATTTATTTTTTAAAATAAATGTTTTTATTTAAAAAAATTTTTTAAATTTAAAAACTTTATTATATACAAAATTTTACATTATGGAAAATAAGAAATCTTTTAATTTGCTTTTTTTTTTAATTGAATCATAATTTGCAAATTACACATTTCAAATATTTAATTTTATAAATGAGTGTTTTAATATCTAGTGTTTATATTGAAAAAATTTGTTTAGTGCTGGCACGATTTGCGATCACGGAGCAAAGGAAAGTATGAAACAGTATAAAACAGTTTATGACAGCAACAGGAGGCGGTGAAAAAAGTATAACAATATTAACACTGCAAGAAGAACAAATTCTTAATTTAATGTTTTCAACTAGTAGTTTTGAAGGATATCCTGACATAGAAGAAATCACTGTAAATTTATTGGAAGATTCAGATGTAAGATAATATTAATAATTATAATAAAAATTATAATTATAATAAAAAATATAATATTTCTTTATTTATATTTAGTATTACATAATAAAATGTATGAAAAGAAATTTATTTATTAAAGTTCATACTGTATTTTCTTGATAAAAAATTAAAAATTGTACACATATGCATATTTATATGTATTATTATTTATATGTAGTATATGTAGTATTTATATGTATTATTTGTTTTTATTTATTTATGTCTGTATTTTATATAATATTTTGCAGGATATAGACTTAATAGGCGTTGAATATTTAGAAGAAGATACAGAAAACGTAAAAGTTACTATGGATTTAACTACTGAAGATTGCATTTTGCCATCACGGAAAAGAACATTTATAAAAACTGAAAATAATTTTCCAATCTTATCAAATAAAAAAAAGCTAATAACAGAATATTTAATGACGATATAGATATAGATGTAGACGATATAGATGTCAAATCGCTTTTTACAAGCAGAATAAATGAAAAATCAATTGAAGATATAGAAAATATAACAAATAATATAACAAATTCTTGCATACAAAACTTAACAAAAAAACAAATAAATAAGAAAGCATTTGGAACACAAACAGTTGCAACGAAAAAAATATAAATATAGAACAATCAACAAAATTAAAAGATATTTACAAAAAAACCTATAAAGTAAAAAAAGTTATTAATAAAGCTAGATTAGAATATTTAAAAAGATCCGTCAAAGCAAATGAAAAAATAGCCAACATTTTTGAAACGTGGAAATTTTAACATCTAAATTCTAATTTCAAACTTTTTAATACACATAATATATTATGTTTATGTCATAATATATTATGAAATAACTAAATTTATTTTTGTTGTAATTTAAGAAAAATAATTCTCTATTATTCGTTGTTGTATAACTTTTTCAATCTTTCTTAGCTCTGTATATGGCATTTAAATTTTCGGTGATTTCTTTTTATAATTTAATGGAATTTTTTAGTATAAATGAGATAAATTTCGCTTATACTAATTCTTGTTTATTAATGTTCTATTAATAAAGTTTTTTGCTCGTTTATAATATTTGCACATATCTTCCTTTGTAGAAGGCAGTTCTATTTGTTTCTAGATTTGGCAAATATTTATTACAAATACATTATTTTTCTTTTATTTTTATTATAATTTTTAATAATATATATAAAAACAAGTTATATGAGTTAAACATTAATAAATTAAATTAATATTTTTTTATGTATTTATATTACGAGAGTTTATTTTTTTCAAATTTCATTTAAATATATTTTTTCTCTATGTGATATATTATGTGATTTATCTCAGAACACCAACTAACAATAACATAATGTCAATGCTATAATTTTCCATTCAAAACATGTGATATGTTAGATATGTTGTTAAGGAAATTATAACATTGATGTTACGTTAATGTTAATTGATGTTTATTGGGATTTATAAAATACTTTAATTTATTTTTATTATAATTTTAGAAAAAATAATTCTAATATCTAAGTTCTATGTTCTAACGTAATAAGTGATGTAATATGATACAAAAAGACATATGATACAATGTGCAACATCTAAGTTGATATAATACAAAACACATATATGATGCATTAATATGATACACTTATGAGATATTTTAATCCGTCTTTATTATAATTTAAGAAAAATAATTTTCTATTATTCATCGTTGTATAATTTTACCGGTTGCTAGTTCTGGATTAACTTTGTTAATATTCCTTTCATATATATTATTTGCCTCTTCATTATAATTTTCATTGTTATATATTCCAAAATCTAATTCTTCATCATTATCATTCAATAATATTAGTACATTTTTGTTAATGCACATATTATGTAGCATACATATTATATAGCACAGCACATGTGTATATAATTTTAGATGCTACTTGAAGAATAATGCAATATTTTGTGTTTTAATAAACATCTAAATCACATTTTCAATAATCTGTTGCAT